>NW_019213373.1:48399-181958 GCF_002532875.2 Varroa jacobsoni
GTTCATCTGGATTGTGAACTGTTTGAGCTTTGCCGAGTAAATTGTGAGCTTGAGATAAGTTTCTGCATTTCTATGAACAAACATCCGCCGATATGGAACTGTCCGAAGTCGTTAGAAAGAAATATTATATAACAGCTATAAGTGCACATAACAATTACAGGAAGATTAGGTCACTTATACTGACCTTCAAATATACGCAATTTTCCAAGGGACCGATTATTACGTTCGATTACATACAGGACAATTAATCTTGTCTTGCAAGCCTTTTTACGTAATCATTGGTGTACGTATGTAGATTAACTTGAGCACATATAAGTTATTAGCTATCTTGAAAGATAATGATTTTAGGTAACCTTGAATTAAGTTATTCCGTAGTACCTAATTTCCACATTATCTATTGTACAATGTAGATCCTAATATAATATAACACCATTTCGAATTTTATTCATATTTATATCAGTATTTAGCACTTCAATGTGGCTAAGTACCTTCAAGAACTGAACTTTTTATACATTTATACCCATACTAGCTTCCGATTTTTTATTTACCTATAATTGCTCCATACATTAATTAAATATACAATAAAAAGTATTGCCTGACGTCATACAACACGTTCTGCACGTAGCAAAAAGAGACTCGTTCTTCCCGGATCTACCAACTCCATGCTGTTCGTTTTAGGATACACAAGTTCCACTATAGAATTTGTTATTTAACTTAAATGGTTCAGAAATGACCCTCTAGTTCTTTTTTTTTTTTAAAACGCTTTTATAGAACTTCGCGTTCGTCCACTGGTGGCGCTCAAGGCGGTTCGACAAGTGGAATGATATACTATGCCATAATAGTCTTTCCCCTCAGCACAATCTGTCTAGAATAAGTGAAGTATATATTGAATGTAATATTCTAGCTTGCTTTTTAATAGTTCCCGAGGCTTATAGGCTTCTTTGTTAGCTGATGAATCGCAACCAAAGTTAAGAATGTCCCTTTACTTTTTTCCCTAATCTAATAATATAAATTTATCTAGGAAACGTTTGAAAAATGTGTGATAAGGCCCACAGTATAAATAAAAGACCTAGCGGTCGTTTCGGTGAACGACTAGCTTTTTCATTACGGTGATGGATGCCGTATTTGATAACGTTAAATATCAGTTGCACGCGCAATGTATGCAAAAAAACTCTTTTTCTATTATTAGCCTGAGTAAGAACCTCCTGTCGTAACATTTATCAAGCATTGTTGTATGACAAATCGTGACGGAATGTTATTCATTAAAGTGGGATTCCGTTACACCAACCGATACCGTAACTTACAACTGTGACACCTCCAAAAAGGGTACCACACACAACTTTAACGTCAAATTTCGTTCAGCGCAGACAGACCGTTCACAGAGCGATACGGGAATAGTACGGCGCTTACGTACAGCATTCTATGATTGACCAATGGCGTTTACGTGTCCACTAATTGTCATGTCGCACAAAATTCATCGTAAACATGTATTTGGCGGCCACCTTTTTCAAGACGAACAAGCAATATCTAAGTAGATTGGCATAATCCACAGAAATCCATCGAAACGACTTTGTTGTGGGTATTCAAAGACTTCCTATCTCGTGTACCCTACCTATTTTGAGTATCTACTCAAACAATACTCAGACAAACTCTGAGGATGAAGTGAAGCTAATTTTACACAAGTTTCCATTGATCTAGTTCAGGGAACATTCTGAAAAATGGTGGAAACTTATTGCAAGCAGAAACTTACCAGGCAGCGATTGACTGGATATACTGAAGGACCTTCGTTCGATTTCAAAAACAATAACAACTATAGTTCGTTAGGCTATTTTTTAACTGTAAAATGTTTTTCCTATGTAATATTTAATGTCTAAGCGATACCGTGATGATGCGTAACTTTTGAAAAATTCTGAAATTTTGTATGTTGAATGATGGTTGGATGGAGAGCAAACATACGGTTGATCCGCTGCCCCGTAACGATAATTTCGATGTATTAGTTTAAGTTGGTGTTCTGGTATATGGCAAGAGTAATTCAAGGACTACTTCTTTCATGCACTAAGAAATTTAGCAAAGCCATAATCTGCTTGAGTTCAGTGTGCTTAGTTCTAGATCGGCTATTCCAATGACATCTTAGCCTACGTTCGTTGTTTGACTCGTTTATTGGCAATATATTTACATATATATATAGGTCCACTATTGACTAATGGGGCTGAAATATTCAGAGGACCTTAACATGATAGGCAATGGCAAACAGGTCTGTTTTTATTCAATAGATCAGTGTACTTCTGTGACCGAGATCTCAGTCTATTCCATTAAAGACCCTACGCATGTTAGGTTCTATTGGATATGAAAAACCGGCACTTAGTATCTAAAGCAAGCCGGTACAAAATTATCACAAAGTGCTCAAATTTAACTCAAATTCAACACGCAATATGCATATTGTTGCAACATCTGCCGTGATACGTATCTTCTAGCCTCCTGTACAGCGTGTCTTGGCTGTGGAATTAACGTATATTCTCACACAGTGACAGCGGCAAATCATGCTGTCTTCGTGGCAATTGAAGATTATATTGTACTAAAGCCAAATTATAATGTACAAGAACCACCGAAGATTGCTATACATGTGTTGCCCATAGTCTATTTTTTAATTTTATAGAAATAAATAGTGAAATCGCCTTGGTATGCTTATGTTCTCCGTAAGAACATTGGTTTAGTCGATGTCAATAAACTTCTGTAAAATGGAGACATGCACTATATATTGCCACGCTTCTGCTTAGGATATCACGCACAGGTGCGCCTTTATACAACAGCCTGATACACAGCTCCAGCGTTCCAGGTTAGTGTTCTTTAAACACCTTATGACGTGGTCATTTCCTCTTCGGTTCCTAGTCAAACATGTTACCAGTGAAGCCGTAAAGAGACTAGTCATATGCACCCAAAGCGAGGTGACCTGTTTCACTCTACCATCGCACGGCAACGCTTTTTGCCCCCTCAAGCTCATAGCAAATTCGCTTAGCCTATAGTTTAGATATTTACGAGGAGTATATATATATATGTATGTATAATTACGAAATCTTAATTAACGACATGATGGGCTTTGTTAGAGAAAAAAAACAATCACCGCTGCAAATGCATTAAATGTTTTTTTATTACCTTATTTCCTAGAATAGTAGAACAGTAAAGTCCTGTTAAGCCGAGTTTTGACGGCTGCGGTTTCCCACTCGAGATCATAAGCTCAGCTACACGATCTCTACGCCTTGTTAAAGGCCTATATAATGCTTACATAGTTCTCCTTTCAGGCCATTTTTTAGATCACCTTGTATCTGCATCCTTTATTGCCCTCCTTCAGCTTGTTCTGTCATGACCTGCGACATCAGTTTCCTTCTATTGCACTTTTGGCTTTCACTCATTAGATACAGCGAAGGCTTTTGTTGTCCCAGTAAGGTCAGCCCTCGACGTAGCAGCTTGTTATGTACCTTCTTGTGCAGCCAGCCACGAGTAATATATAATTTTGGCACCGTGATTTAAAAAGCCCGCCGTCCGACGCAACTTGCTTGCTCTTTCCTTCATATGCTGATCTCAGAAAAAGCAGCTGAGCACGCCGTCGCTGACTTGCCTGGCACACACAGTTGCGCTGTTCCTATACTTGCTAATGCTGCCCAACTGTTTTCCTTCCCCAGAGACACGCAATACGTCACAGGTGTCGGACATCCGTTAGAAGCTCGGTGGGGTCGTAGCCCCGAAGCCCGTGACTCGTACTTCAACTTGTACTCTATCCCGGAAAAAGCTACGGAGGGACGGCTTAAAAAGAAATATCTTTGAGGGAGGGGAACTTAAATACAGATACCGGTCAACAGAGCGCGCAATGTATATTTCAGAAGGCTGTATGTGAAACAAGGATTAATGCGTTTTGAAGAATAATGATCAGCGTCAGCAGGCGGCAAAGCAGTCCTGTATAAATGCAGATGAAAACGGGGACAAGTGGCGAGTATGAAGACCGTCGTATCTAGCAGATTTTTGACCTAGCGCGTGGATCTTGGATTGTGTTCCTCCGCATTCCGGTCCGTGCGTGCGAGGCACGACGTCTCTCGAGAACCGTGAACTATTGAAACTCCCGCACATACCAAATTACCTTAAGTAACGTCAACGGCAAAGGTTCTTGATAAAACTATGCTCTCTGTGGTGTTGCCTTCTTACCCATGATAACGATGCCGTAGTGAGACCGGTACGCAGTTCAGCTCGGAGTAACCGTATCATCGGGAAGAGCAGACAAAGATAGTGCGAATGAAGGTTATAATATAATCTGACACAGCAACCGACAACAACAACAGCGATCCCGACGCCTAAATATCTGCTGGAACAGGCACCTGGAGAAAATCAAGCGTCTGAGAGAAAAGGGGGGGGGGGCAGAGGATGTTATATAGATTTGGGGAAGCGCCCTCTTCGGCTGAGCAGAAATTTACTATACAGGAACCAATTATTACATTACTAAATGTATAGCTAAACCGATCTTAGTGGTAACGGGAGCCCATCAATAGATGGTGCTGCTGGGTGATCGTGCGAAATACTATTTCTAATATCAAGAAACTGTTTAGTGCCTTTCTGAGTAAGTGTATAAGTGGGGATCAACAACAAGATGGTGTATATGAAGGTCAAGTTATAGCTTTGCTCCCTTATACGTTTAACGTACGTCGCACTGTCGTATTTTGGGTCATCTGTATCTAATAGCCGTATGGTCCGATGACAACATTTTGAATCGTATAGGTATTAAAAAAATGTCCGAATATTTTTTATTTTTAGAAAAGTTCTAAATAAAAAATTTTAAAACCTATCACACGTCAAGATAAATTATTTTCGGTATAGCTTTATGTGATATCGCTAAAGAAAAGCAAGTAGCAGGCAAGTAGTTTTATAATATTGAGTATTTTTCTCAAATTGGTCAATCGATAAAACCATGACCTGTTCCGTCTCTTAGCATAAAATACTATGCGTGTACATCAATACTATTTTTAGTGACGCTATGACATTTGTTCTCCGTGTCCTTGACGGAACATTTATTTCAGCCGTCGCAAAAGAAAAGAGTACCTATTGCAGATCAGTTCTGCAGCCCTGCACGAAAATCATTGTTTTCCGCACACAACCCTTTTATCGGCTTACGATTTCGTGTAATGGTACTTCTGCCGATTGAATGAGCTCAATTATATCTCTTACATTGGGCTTAGGCTAGCTCATATATATTACCGTCCTTTTAGTAGTTATAGCTATTAATGAACAGCCCCGTCGCCTGCGTCTGATACAACTATATCTTACTTTAAATACTTGAAACTTGTTTCCGCTATCTACTGCCGAGAGACAAAAACTGCGAGCTATCCATCTACATAATCACTTATGATTCCGTGTTGCGGCCTGCTATTTTTCTGCAAAGCAGAAAAGCCATCATTTGTACAACCGTCCGTACAACAACCCAATTGACTTCTTACTTCATACAGTGACCCGATAAAAGCCGGAAAAAGCTGAAAAATATCATAACCTATTAGGGGCACGCAGGCAATAAGTGCCGCTAGCTTACGTTACGGCGCAGTATGAAATCGAACGCGAAGAAGATCTTTTTGGGATTTCTCGCTTCGCAAGAACGGCACAAATCATCCCTTTAGGTTAAAGTTAGCTTATCGAAACGCAAGGAAGACGTTCATCTCGATGCAATGCTTAACCTATTATTCATAGATGTATAGGTGCAAGCACCAAACGTGAAGGGTGCGCTTGGCATGTAACATCGCACTGACATAGCCACACCGATAGGCGTCAACAACTATTACTGCCAATAGCACGGCGTTGAAAACCTTTTTGTGCGCAAAATAGAGTGGTGGCATTGCATGTATGATGCTAAGTGACAGCAGTTGTTCCCAATGCTATACAACATACATGAGGCAAGGTCAGCCTTGTTCTGCTTTTCCGGTATGAACGTCGGCGTGCAGTACGTAGGTCCGTGCATAATTGCAATGGCGGCTTACTCTGTAATCGTTCAGCTAACGGTAACAAACTTCAAGTACAAGCTAGCAAAGGTGTCGCATTTATCATTTTCCTCGCTATCGTTGTATAAAGATGAAATGTTCTTTAATAAATAGCATTTCCGCTGGTACGAGTAGCTCGTCATTGTCTATATATATATATATATATATATATATATATATATATATATATATATATATATATATACATGTAATGATAATAGATTAATAAATTTTTTAAATTTTAATTTGTTTAAATACTCCAATAAAATATTTTCCCTCTGACACGGTGGGAATTAACCATAGGTAATAAATGAAATTGTGGGCGTTCTCTTCTAACCCATTACGAGTAGCGTTACTATTGGCACTATAAAACTCGACCTGCTTGTGACAGATCCCCTTCAGTCTACTACGTGCAGTAGAACGTTACCAGTGCTGATAACTCTTAACCCTGTGAAGAGCTTTAAGGCAGTTGAGTACACGAAGCCTGAATGAAGTGTTTTCTTTCATTCTTTCATTTGTGCTCGACTGGATACGAGCAACGTCTATCTAATAGCACTCGTCATTGCATTGACTCAGTTATAGATTGACGAACTTAATCAATCCTGAAGTATAACAATCATTTATTCATTACTCACGCTCTAAATAGTTATAATTTTCATATAGTTCGTATGATCGAAAATGTCTAGTGAAATGAGTCTCTTGTCCATATAGCCATACCCCCACCCACGAACGACCCTCTGGAACGGTACTTAATAGTTTAGAATGGTGCGTTGCCGGCAAAGTATGCGTTCTGCCCGTGCATTGTTCGTTTAATTGTTCATGGCCACCACTAAAAATGGCCCCTCGAACTGAAAAAGGGAAAACGAGCACGTTCTATGCATTTTAGTTAGAATCTTAAGTAAGTAACGGGTTCCAATACAAGCGTCTATGGTATAGTGGGCTAATTTTCGTTGACGACTCTATTCTGAAAAATGAAAATAGGTAAGGACAGGAGATGAACGTGTAATGAGTCATTTAAGATAAGTGATTACTTTTGGTTCTCCTGCATCCGTACGGCAAGGGAACCCCCAGTCGATTGGAGACGGATCGAGTTGGAAGCAAAATGAGGTCTCGGCAATTTTTTCAAATCTATTTTTACCTATTGGCATCTTACTTTACATTCTCGAGAATATCTATATCGTCCGAATAATCCCGAACACGACCTTATATAATTTGACTATTTTTGTCAAAAGACTTGAGAAAAAAAACTACACCGACTGGAGAAACTTTCGTTCACGTTGAAAGTAAGTAATTAGCAAGCTTGTTGCTTGAAAGGTATCCTGTGCCCGTCGCTAATCGGTGGCATTCGTTCATAGTTTGAAAGACACAAGAGTCCTTCATTTGTCGTCTGGCTTTTTCTTTACTTAAACTTTTTTTAAAACTTTTTTCTTTACTGGACGACGATTTATGATTCATTGAAGCTCAATACAATTAAATAGCATGTTGTAGATACGAATCGCTGCAATGGACGAAAGATGGGTTGCCTCCAGGATAAACAAAGGAAGCTAGCTTTTCCAAGTTCCTCTCGACTTGAAAATTTGGCAAACGGTAAGTCAATGTAAACTGGCAGTTGGTGGATTTGTGAAGTTATGAACTTAAGAGTGCGCTTAACAAACAGGTACATATAAGAGATACAGTTTTTGCACAAAATAGGCTGTTGCGATAACTGAATCGAAAAACGGAATACGATGATAGGGAAAGCGCCAATGATCATTATGAAGTATTAGGTATGCAATACATTGAAAGAAAAAAAAGGAGAGAATACATCTATTATTTAACGGAAGAATAGGAACACCGTAACAAAACGATATCTACGTTTGTGCCATAATGTTACTAATTAGAGCCATTAACGACAGGGCTCTATATATCAATAAGAGTGGAAGAAAAATAAACCACCCCATTTGAATTGCCTCACACGGGTTTCCCTTTTAGAATATTCATAAATATTGATAAAATACTTGTTTTTCGTAACTGGTAAATTAATTTCTACAAGAGGCCCCGCCACTTTTGCTATAAACCTCTATATTTTGAGGTTGCATCACATATCAGTACTGACAAGTAAATTATAACGCTAAATAACTTTTCTCAGGAATTTTTTTTAGCTAATTGGCCACGTCTAATTTGAACGATATATATATATATATATATATATATATAATTTTTTACAGGATCTGTTTTTTATTCTTAAAGCACTTGCATCGAAATTAGAATCCTTAACAGATCGGATATGCACAGCTGCGGTGAATTTTGTAAGAATTGGGTAAGTCGTATGTTGCTCTGCCACATATCACTGGTTTATATTTTGTTTTTTTTTGTTCGTGCAGGTTCATTTGCAAAAAGCAATGCTCGCTAGGGTTTCTGTTCATTTCGTAATGTTTCGCGATTTCCATGGACAAACCGATCAAACACTTGCTTGCTAGGTTTTTGGCATGTTTGTGCGAGTTGTGAACGGCTGGACATGATCGATAGTAGAGCTCCGTTGATAAACGGTGCTATGACATTTTTCGTTGCTCTATACTGGAGCCCTTTTTACTCTATATTGGCCAAACTGATTGATGGACAAACGTGCACCACGAAATGAGTACGGGGCAGCCCTGGGACAGGAAAGGACTGGACAACGCGCGGCAGGCACATACGAACAGGAACAGAATGGGCCTTAGGAACTTCAGGCACGATAAAGTTTTCGAGGATCACAAAATGATGAGGGTTTGGCGAAAGCTGAACGATATCTCGTTTCTGGACTCGGCTAACATGCTGGCATCTATCAACAGCATGGTACATCGTGTCATTCAATTAGGTCGAAACTAAGGGCCAAATTGGATAATGCAATTGGTCCAATCGCGTAATAGAATTTTAAGGAAAAACGAAAGGAAACTACATGATTTTCACTTTTTTTGTAATTCCAAAACGGAGTTATATAGCTGAAGGTAGTAGTTCGTTTTATGCCACTATGACTGCTTCAAAATAAGGAAAAGGTGGTTGAAGCCGGACCTGGTAATTTCTCTTTACTATTAGTTAACACAAAGACCGCAGGATGGTTGAGATTGGCGATCTTTAGAAACCTTTAGAAGAAAAGAAAGAAGAAAGTTTATAAGTTCAACCAATTAGAGAATGGATTTATCTAAGAACATCTGTTGGAAGGCATATTATATTTTAATTAGCACAAAACTATATCCGTCAGTGTTTTCCGTGCACTGTGTAAGCTGTCTTAAAACAATAGATAGCATGTTTGTTTTGTATGCATACGTGCACCGTTGCAGCAAAAAAAAACACTCCAAATAAAGCTAATAATTATAAACAACTGTATTTTATAACTGTAGCATTGAACTACGGGGATTCTGCCATTTGCAAAATGGGTGACCTGTTACAGTAATGTACATGGGATGATTTAGAGCTTTCTAAGCACTTGGTGAGTGAATACGAGCTCCATGCGTCGATAATACGAAATTTAGTACATAGATTTGTAACGCCTTCATACGCTATGTTAAAGAACGATATGGATAGTTTTAACGTAGGGGATTTTTTTCTATATTGTTGGAAAAAGCATCGTTTTAACGGTGTCAATTATTTCTTCAATTTTACTGCTGTGGACAGATTTCATCCGTGATGGCTAACATGGGTTTCGTTGTCAGATCGATATTAACGAACGTCAAATACAGAGTGTATATCTATCTAAACGCAATCTAAGAAGCAAACGGGCCGAGTTGTACTGCTCGTTGTTGCCAGTGCTTGTGAGAAGTTTAATAAGTCTACTGCTGCATCCTGTGCAATTTTGTGAATATAATCTTATCTTGTTTGTCCATACAACAAGTGAATATATTGCAGTACTATATATTTCGTTTGCGGCAGTTCAGAAAAACACTAACCCGTGGGAGAATTTGTCAGGCAGAACTCTGCCGACGAATTTCATCGTTCCCTTCTTGTCCCTATTACACGTTGTGTAAAACCAGCTCGTATAAAACTGTTTTGGGAATATATGATACACACATTTGCCTATCTACTTATGTCCTAGTTTTCACTTTTATCCTTCAGACGTTCCACAGGCCTACTTCCTGAAACGTTGCCCTCCGTCGTTATTTAGCTCTCCATAATCTGGCGCTTCGTCCTATCATTCTGACCGCGTATCAAAGCGCTACTCCGAAACCCCCACAGCACTATTGTCCACGACCACTCTTTACGCATCTCAATGCACGATGAACAAGCCATTGGAATTTAAGTAATGTCTGATGGCAGCACACAAGAGGCACATGAAAAAAGAAACCAGAAATGATCGTATGGCCCTTCCCCCGATCCCCCCACTCCAACACTATGTTCCTCTAGACACGATGTTGGTAGTCTCGGAGGGTCAGACCAGCTAAAGAATTCTCAGCGATGTTATGCAGTCCTTACGCCACAAGCGTTTCCTTTGCATATCCTGAATACGGCCATCGTTTGTATGATTGGCAGTGGCAGGAGGCCGAATAAGGAGACGAGAGTGGAAAGACAAGTAAAATAGTCGGTCGGTCGCTCGCTCACTGACTGCCTAGCTGGCCGGCCGTTCTTGGCTTGAATGCTAAGTCAATTACGGGCCGCTGCGAGATACGAGCGGAAGGCAGGCTGCGTGTCGTGCGTTTTCGTTCTGTTTGTTTGGCATTTATCGCCCTGTTTTACGTTGCCTTCTCTACCCCTCCATTGATTGTGTACTACTCTCTGAAACTTCCTTTTTTCCACGACTCTCTCTATTTAGCGTTGCTTTCTTTCTATTCCTTGTGTGATTAATGTCTGCTAGCAAACGATGATAGGGAACGGACCAGCGCTCAATTGACTGGATGATCAGACGGGAATAAGCGGCCACGACGAACTAGGAATTGTTCCCCTTAACGGGCCCCCTGCATGTGTCATGGATCCCATCTAATTCTTACTAACTCTTCGTCATTCTCTCGATATTTCTTTCTACACCCGAAGCCCATAGACAGGCGATTTCTCGTGCATGGACGAGATACAACCGTAGTCCCCTTTGCTGAGTACTGTCCTTATTCAGCCCAACTCACACCGTATTGTGTAGCTGTGCACAGCGAAAAAGCGAATTATTTTCCTTCTTGTTGTTCATGGTCGTCGTCAGCGGTCTTCTCGCTGTTTTCCCAACCATCGACAAGCGATGACGTTTGCTGTACGGCAACCGTCCGCAGCTAATTCAAGCGTATGTCCGCATACGACTCGTTTCCTTTGCTCCTCGATTTCTTTCCTTTTTCGTCATCGCACGTACAAATCTCCCGTTTCATCCAGCAATGCTACATCCCATCGTCTGTTGTCTTGTTTCGCCATCGTAGGATTTTCTGGCAGCCGATTTGACTTCCCCCCCCGCTGAATTAGCAATGACTCAATAAGTAACGAGTATTCTTTTGCTCAGTGTAAGTGAACGATATACGTGCATGCATAGATTGAAAAAGATAGCAGGCAGAAACCTACCCGAACCAGTTCGATTCTCTGCCAGACTTCGCTAGTAGAAAGACCAGACAGCTGCGCGCCCAGATTCCATTGGGGCTTTCTCCATAAGGATCAAAAGGATTACTAAACATCCCTTGCGGTAGATGTATAGGCGAATCTCACGAATCAAATGTGCATGCATTCCTCTGCTCATCCTGAGTAAGGCGAGCGGCACGGATATGCGCGATATCACCGATCACTTCCTGAAAAACGCTGTTACTGCCGGCGGCGATAACGCTCGAGGTGGAAGCTGGCGGGTTACAATACACAACGTCTGGAATGACGGGCTTCCTACAAATCAGTGTCCCTTCACACATCGTTTGGTTCTATTCTCGCAAGATATTTGTAACGTTCATGCGAAGATCTACGAACTTGAGACATACGTAGACAAAGCTGGGCCGACAGAAGACGTCCGTTAACCCTGTTCTACTCCATTCTGACCATACGGCTCATGGTGATCCAACCGGAAGCAACTACAGATCAGCCAGGAGAGCAGGCACTGGGTCGGATAGTGAAGGTCTTAATGATTGAGAAGTCACTAATAAGAAGGGCTTAAAGGTCGAACTCGTTTGTCATCTTTGTCGGCTCTGATTTGTGACTTAACGAGAGGGCGGACAAGATGCTGCAGGCAATGCCACTAAGCCCAAGCTATAAATGCTGGCCTGAGTTGCTAAGCATCTACGGAACCGTACGCAGCCACTCATGTGTTGATAGCATTGGCTGTCTCCGTACAAGGCTTCCTCCCGATGTCGAGGACATTGGGAATACGATTGATGTCCAGTGGGTACCAAGGGATTGGAAAAGGCACGGACACTTTAGTTCACTCATCTTTGTTTTAAAACTTACTTATCATCGCGTTTGAATGTGTTTTTTTCATTTGAAAGAATACATTTATTTTTGCATCTTGCCGCATCAACTCATTAATGATTTTTCTAGGGATGAGGGCCAGTTTTTTTACTATGTACAAAATATGGCAGGTTAGGTTAGGTTGTCTCTCAAGTAGGCTCCAATTAATATGATCCCAGATTTGGCGTTTCGCATTTATTCAGAAAAATAATTTGTTCTCAATACAGCGCTCGTTAGTCGTAGATGAGAGTTTGTCAGTCGAAGCCAATTTCACAAATACCGTGTGAGTGCTATTCGATTAATGGTACTCAATATTTACTACTCTAGAGATAACACTTGCCTGTATTCTGCTAAATTTTTCGACAGGCCTAGAAAAGTTAAGTCATTTCATGTAATGCTTATCAATATGCTTCTGGTCAACTTTGAAATTTTCTCCATGTCCGTTCCTCAGTGTGGCTTGCTCTCACTTTTCTTGATTAGTCATCCAGAGGTAACTGGCTCCCGACCAGCTTATCAATTGTACCCAGACAGGTTTTCAATACGTCTGCTACACATCTGCCATTGCCGCCATCGTTGTTCCCCACAACCATCACCTTAGCAATAGTGATTCCCGTTTCCAATCTCCTGTATTCGATCAATACAAGGATCCGACCTCCGCTTTCTAGGCCGATTCGACGCGCGTTTACAGCGCAAGTCCCATTCCCCTGCTAACGCACGGGTTGATGGTATAGCTTTTTTTGTTTCCTCGGAGTTCACTCAATAACTTCTCTCCCTTGTCTGCCTTCTTCTTTAAAGTGAAGCCTGGAGATATCTTAGTTTATCTCTCGGTGTTGGATGGGTGGCAGCAAAGACCAATTCGGCAGACGGTTCGCTTTTGGCAACAGCTCTAGCCACCGTAGTCAATGAAAAGAAACCTTTGCTTCGAAGTTTGGGGAAGCAGTAAGCGAACCGTTTACTTCTTCCGTTCCGTTACTATGGTTTCTCTCTTTCTCTTCCTTTTTTGGTTTTTCCCACAGTTTCTTAGCTACGCCTATCCTGGATCCCAACCGGTCGCCCACCGCCTTCTCTACTTGTTATAATCGGTCCTCTGTACAGCGACGCTGTGGTGCGATCCGACTTGATTGGCTTCATCTCATAGGGATAATGGCAGTGGTTTCTGTGAGAACACGATGGCAAATGAATGCCAGAGGGATGAAGACGGAGGACTAAAGCTTGCAGTGCGAATGAGGCATCAACCCCTTCAGGAAGAAAACGAGACCTCAACGGGGATCGATTCGGGATTGAGTTAGAGACGCCTTCTTCTTTATCTGCAACTGAAATCATCAGATGAACGAGGATGTACATTGTTAAGAAAGAAGTAAAGAGACGAGAAAAGAGAAAAAAAAGTCGCATTGAAAAGCAAAGTGGTAGTAGTCAACACTGAAGAAGACGGCCATGACGTAGCTGGATGGGCCTAGCTGGAGAGTGAAGTCATCATGCGCTTTTGCTCAAGGCAATCCCGACTAAAATCCAGAACCGCATTGGCAGAAGAAAGGTGCAATGTACGCTGGTAAAACTTGGGTATTGCCATCGCCTTAGCCTTGCTGTGCACTGCCTAACTAGCTAAATCTAGTGGGAAAACAGGATGATCTAGCTTGGAACTAAATGGACATCGCCACTTGGTCCGACACGTAGTATACGTACATCTATTTTTAGTATAGTTATCCGATGCTACCTCCACCTACATCTACAATTCCTTTCGCTCTATCGTTCTGATCTCTGAGTTTCTCAGGCACACCATTCTTTCAAGCGATCTCATTTTTTGTATAATGGACAAAAACTCTTTGGAAATAGAAGAATTTAATCGTACACCATGTTCAACGTAGTTGTTTCTTTATATCTACGGCGTGCGGTAATGTAAAGGGTCTCGACGATAGATACGGAGATATCCTTGGAAATACCGTGGCTATGCCATACACAATCGGAAACTGAATCAAGTCGTAAAAACGAATTTATACGGCCGTCGTCAGCCGTCGGGATCAAACTGCCCTAGAGGTTAGGTTTCGTCAGATCGAAATTTGGCAGAAAATCAAACGGGTTGAACTACTTTCGCAGTTGGTTGATAAGTTGATGGGACTGCTGAAGGAAAACGTTTGACTAGGCGCTCACGGGTCCAACAGTACCTCACTGTCTGTGAGAACGTGTACTCGGAATTTAGCCAAAACTTTGACGCAGACGAGATTACCCTTCTAATTTTGATCATCTGCGTTCTGTTTGAATTTGGTGAATGAGAGTGAACGAATCATTCTACAGACAGGTGCCGAAAAAGTTATTAAGCATGCTTTCCTATGAAAATGTGGGATTAAAATTGAAAAGCATATGCTAGCGAAGTTGACCGCCGTTTTTGAGCCTTTACCCAGAATAGGCAATTGCTAAACGACCTTATAGGCCCTTAAGGTGATATGCGTCAAACAGAGAAAACATGACTCGAACTATTGAAGTAATACTGCTTAAGCTGCGACAAACGCTATAAATTGAAAACTAATCCCGAACACATAGCTCATTCTTAATATTTTTCCACAACCCTACTCTTAGTCACATATACTAAACATAGAGTTCAAACTAGAATATGTTGAATATTCACACAAATAGTTACCGCCAAGATATACAAAAATATTTTAACCCATGGTTGATACAACGTAAAGCTAAAGCAACGTAAAGATGAATTGTATGCGTCAGGCAATGGCTAACTAAAAGCGTCAGATAGCAAGCCGAGGAAAATTTAGAAAGCCTTCGAACGGAGGAAGTGGCCATCGCTGTTTTGATAGCAAGTCGATCCCTGATTACTACTTTAAAGGTGCGTCCAGGCCGTTCGGTATCGTTATGACATGTTTTGTCTGGCCGGCATTCTCATGTGCTAGCCGACCAATGCGCTGATACCCATTCTTCACGACTAGCAAAGCTGTCCTATCATGTCCCATCAGTGGTAACGTGTTCACTCGCTAAAGTTAATGATACGTAGTAGTCTCGTAACCGGACGTAGACACATTTTGTTTTGGTGGCGGAAACCCGCTGCCTGAAGCAATGCTTAATGACAGTACCGAACGAAAACCCGAAATGTTGATTTAGGTTCGCGAAACTGTTATTATCGCTGTTGTTGTTGATGACGACGCGCAACAGCAAGCAAGATTGTGTCTGAGGTTAGACCGTTTCAAAATAACTGGCTTTCGACTTTTTTCGTTTCCTGCCTCGTTTGTTTTCTTTGTTCTTCTTCAGTCTGCTCTGTGTTTGGCTCCGATCTCTTCAACATTCCGATACTCTGTCGTCGATTTACTTCGCTGAATGTCGGTAAAACAACTCTTACATCAAACCTCGTCCAATGGATTCCTGAACCAACTAGATACGCTCCCTCGCGCTGCAACAAAGGCGCAATATATACATTGTAGATATGTATGTATATATATCAAAGAAAGAAAAGACAAGAATGACTGGTACTTTATTGTTTTTGTGCCCGATGACGCAGCGAAGCTTAAAGGAGAAACAAACACGGAAAATGTGTCCCAAAGGAAGAAAAAGAGATTCGTCGATAACAGTGACAAGAGGAAGTATACGTTACGTTTTGGTACTACTTTCGCGCGACCTTGAGGATGCAGGACTCACTCAGAGAAACTCAAAACGTGCACGAAAAGCGAGCAGCCTGCGATGTGACATCAAGAGATAGTCAGACCTCATCAAGGGATCATAGCGACTAAGAGGCGGTCAATGAGAATGGTCGTGATGGAGACAGAAACAGTGAGTTCAGGACGGCAAAGATGATCAGATCGATATTGCTAGCTGCTTCTGTCAACGAGAGAAGAAATATCGAAGCGACATTGATGGAAAAAACACCACTTTGAAACATGGAACGCTGCTGTTTTCTCTCCGCTCTCCTCTACGAAAGGATGCAGGACAAAAAAGAACGCGCAAACCCGGATTTGCTCCTGGACTCGGACCCAAAGGAAAGCGGTCCGAGAAACTATTGTACGGCGATATCGCTGCAAAGAAGAAACTGCTGAGCAGAAGGAGCAAAAACAGGGCGACAGATCAGACAAGCTGGAAACGGTCGTTGACGGAAGTGAGGATTGACATTATTATCGTCAACGTGAGTGATGTTTGGTGGTTGTGTGATCCGGTAGGGGAAAGGCGTCGGCAGGATCTAACACAAAAAAATGGTGATGCATATGAAAGATTAATGTCCAAATTTTCAGTTTGCCAATTTGCTGAGCAGCTAACGTAAAATTGTAAGAAGTGTAACAGTCGAATTAGGGAGAGTATATGAAAGGCACTGTCCGATTTAGATGTCCTGTCAGCTCTTACTGAAGCTCGTTTCTAGTGCCGAATTTAGTGAAATTTACCTTTTAACTTTCATTTCCAAATCTTCTCGGCTTGCTGAATATTGATAGATTATCATAGGCACGAAGATGGACGGAATTAATGCTGATATTTACATCGTGCTCAATTGAGTAATACTATTATTTCTAGAAAAAAAAGTTCATATGGGTCAAAGGGAACATTTTTTTTTTAAACTTACGTGAAGGAAGCTCATTTGCCAAAGGCAAGCGAGACTCTGTTGAGTTGGGTGAGCTAAAAAGGCAGGAACAATATGCAGGGTAATTTCAAGTTAGCTCTAAGATACCAGAAGATGTCATAATTTTCCATATAATCCAAATGAGTTCGATAACTCTTGAGACTTTTATATTGTGTGTTCCATATTCATAATATGTATGTATATAATATGGAACTACTACAAAACACAATAAAATATTACAGTGGCCAGTAAACGGGGCTTAGATCTCTCCGACAACGATAGTTCAAGTGCGCCATCGTGACTCAATGATGTCATGTACGGATATGTTCACTATGATGATAATTTTAAAATCCTGATGACCATAAAATTGTTCATTAATTTGAAGACCTTCTGACTCTATGAGGACGTCGAAGAAACGGAAGGCTTCCCTCGCAAATAAGAATAAGGAAAGTTAAGCATTCCAGAAGGAATCCCAATTCACACATAATTCAGGATTTGAGATTCTGCTTGCACAGTTTCTGTCATAGAACTGCTAAGTCATCATAGGCAAGCATATTTTAAGAAAGAAAAAAGGCCCTTCATGAGCCCAGCGACACATAGACTAGAATATTTGATACTGTTTGCTATTGTAACAATTTCAGAATGATGGTCTGAACAGCTTAGGCCTTTTCCCTGACCAACGAGGAATAGCTGTGTCCTACACGCTAATACGTGTCAATAAATAACGAAAAAAAAAATGAAATAATAAATAGTGACAGTTGCGTATGTAACAAATGTAGGTTTGCCTATAAAAGGCCCGTTCGCTCAATCTTGTCCTCGCTATAAATTTACTTACCTTAAGCTGCGTTACCTAGCATCGGAAGGAATAATAGATATGTAAAACATGACTGAGACCGATTTAAAGACGCGTTTATTGCATACTGCTTTAATGATACTGCTTAGGGCCGAGGGAACGATGTGGCAAAATGTAAACATCACGGTAACTAATAAATGTTAACTTATTACGTCAGGGCTGATCAAGCATCGATCGAGACAAACATCTGATAGGAGTTTGCATTATTTAGAACTCTATTATGCTGCAATATTATCTGTGAAAGCGAAAAAAATGTAATAGTGCCGAAATTGTGTTCTAATTTGATTAAATTATAATTAAAATTTGAATGAGATTCGACCTCGAACAGAATTAGCAACTGAATGAAGTGTATTTGCCCCCTCAACTTACTATGAAGGATATCGGCAATTTATCTTAAGTAAAATTGAGGGAATTCAACATATCCTTTTTCGTACCGGATATTACTTGCACTAGTTTCTTTTTATAAGGGAACGTGTGCGGCTCACAATATATATTTTCTTCAGCCAGCAAAACCCAGTGTCAATTCAAGTCTACGTCTTATACAAAGACGACACATGCGAAAAAGATTTCACTATAGTGAGTTTAATATAGAAAACGGTACTGACCGCTGTGAAGGGTAAAGAACGTCGACTCTGTTGTACAGTCTTAAATTCGTCTTATTGCGTCCAACTTAATAAATAAATAGAGAAATACCAGACTTGAAAAGCGAACGGTGTTAAGTCCAGCGATAAGTAGCAGCCTTTGCGTTTGCTGACCTAACCCTTTTAGCCTCTTGGTAGCCAGAAGCAAAAATAGGTTGAACTCGGAATTTAGCCATCCTTCCTTACAGCAAAAACGATGGTACTGAATGCCTTGTCCAAGAGCAAACTACCAACGCGCGTGGCCACCGGAGTACACCCAGCGCAGTAAACAATGTGGCTATTCTTTTATACCAACATGTAGGCGACAGTTGAACCTGTTCCCTTCTACCTAAACCTAAAAGAGGCTTTTGCTAAGAGTCTATAGCAGACAATAGACTTTGACTATTTACCCAGAACTGTCTCTGAAGTGCAGAGAAACTGTTTAGATACGGTTGATTATATATAGGTACGATCAAGCAAAATAAGACTAAACATAAATAGGCCGTATACCTTATAATGCTAATGTCAATTATCTCTTTTTTACCGTTCTCACCATTTTTTTTTGAAATTGGAACTTTTTATTGTATATCTTCCTTTGTATGTTAGCTAATTTTTATCCACTGAAAATGCGTTCAGTTGGTTCAGACTTGTGTGTCTTGGTTTTCATAATTAAATCATCCGTTACCATCCTCGGTTAGGCCAAAGCGGTACACCAAATAAGCGTACGTTCTGTCTGAGAATCTCTTCGCGCTCGATTTTCTACTGCTGCATTTGATCAAATATACCACACCACGCTCTATAATATATGAATATAGCCAGATTCTTTGCGAAATAACCCTAAGGCTGTAGGCCGTCGTCTGGAACCAGTTAATATAGTAACCCATAGATCGGATCCTGCCATCTCGGCTGGTGTAATCGAAGTCGGCGTCCGCCTTCAAATGAAAAAAAGAGACTCTCATAGATGCCCTGGTTGCAGAGGCCGTTTTTTGACTTTAAGGCCTAGAAGTCCGCTTCCCCATTGAATCCCGACCCCCACCTAGCAGCATCCCGCTTTTCTCCATTCTCAGCCTGTAAACTTTAGTCGGATAGACTCTTCAAGCGAGTCGAAAGATTATGACCAGCGAAAGTAACTTTTTATCGATTTCTTTGGTGTGGACGGTAGAGGTTAGGTGCCAGAATCAACGTTCCCCCCTCATAGCCCCTTGGAGCTCAAACTCAATCAGGGTCTAGCTAAATGTAGGGCAGCGTACAATTTGGCCTTGAAGTGGCCTCATCCGGGAGCCTTCGTTTTCGCATGGTGTTGTCCGCTCCGTTGATTTTGCCGAGTCTCATGGCGCCGGTTGAAGAAAATAAATAGAGGAGAAGTGAATGAAGCTTCTCTGGCTAACTTTGCTAATCACTAAAGCGAATGAAGGACCGCTTGCCGAATGAAAGTTTTAACCTTGGATAACATACAAATGAAAGCGACGTATGCTAATAAGGAACACAGAGCTCTTCATTTATGGCACACTCCTTTTCATCGTCTTCCTATCAGCATTAGCGACAATCAATGAAGCCCCGGACAATGAACACTGGTCCAGATGATACCAACATGGTGAGCACCCTAATAATCATGCAATAGACGAGCTGAGTAAACACACGAATTCAAGTTTTTTTCCTTTTTTATTTCTATCATATCTCTAGTTGACAGTATCTATTGGAAATATATGTTTGCTGAGCCATATGCAAATAGGAACAGAACACAGACGAAAAATAAAAACTGACCCTAAATTGTACAAACAATGCTTAAGGATTGTGTGGCTTGAGCTTGCAAAATTTATATTTTTCTAAGAAATCCGCCTTGCATGTACCTGTATATTCCCGTCGCAGTGATGAAAACGTGAACCCAAGTATACGTTTTTGCTCCATTCCAGAATCGTATTATAAATACAGTTAACATAGGCGTATACCTTCATAAGAATGTCAAAAACTGCATGACGTTTACGTCTTCGAAATGCAATCTACGTGTCAGTAAGTAACGGTGCCGTTCCCTTGGCTACGTCACTGTGAATTTTCGTATGCTTGTTTTTGTCCAGACGCGACCTGAACGGGTAGTAGACTTTTAATATGTTAAAAATCTTCAGTTACTTCCGTAAACTAAAGATTTTTAACAACAACAAAAACGCGTAATCAATAATAACAGAATAGATACGTTGCGGGTGCTGATAATATTTTTATTTTGGACCTTTATCTAGTTCGGACACTCTCGGTAACGAATAAAGTTTTCAATACGATCTGTTAAATAAATATGTGCATTCTAATCGTTGAACTGTATCATTGGATATCCAAAGACGCACATTTAAATAGTTGGTTTGCTTGAAATAGGCTAAATAAATTCTAGAAGATGCATTTCCTGTGCACCCTAAGTCACGTAAGTTGAAAAAAGTTTCCCCATAATTTGGACATAGTAACGCAGTTAATTACAGTAGGGCAGTCTATTTTTCAAAAGAAAAAAAAACCAAAATCATCTTCAGGTTCTGCAGTATGAACAATGTTAGATTATTTATATACTAATTATTATTATTATTACTATTACATTTTTGTGGTACCTTCACTCTAACCCGTAGTTGCATAGTCGTTTTGATATGCTATACAGAAAGCCTACAGGAAGGTGATAAGGAACCTCTCTACCGCCTAAAATTTGCATTGCTGTAATATATATGAGAATATTTAGAACCGAAACATAACGAGAAACTATTGCCATATACCCTAGAGTACGAAATAGCTGAATACAGTAGGTACGAAGTAATCCTTGACCCTGTATACAAACACACGAGCCAGTTTGTCTCCAAGTAGCATTATCGCTATCCTCTCTAGTCGATTATAGCTAGTCATTGCCAAGACCTATGTTTACCTAGCAACAAATCACACAGGTTCAGCTAGCTAGAAGGGAACTCACCGCCCTAAAACCCATGAATATACGTATGCATAATAAATATTTATGTATATGTATGCAATGCATATGGCCCGATTATTTTCCGTTTGACCGGTAGATGCACCTTCGTTTCTATACGAAGTAGATGTGTACGAATCCACTTTTCAAGGTATCATTTCGACTCAAGTCGTCCGACCCAAAGATTATTGTCCGGTCAAGACACGAGTGGGCAAAAGGCTTTCCTTGAACCAAAGATGCCACATCAGACCTGTCCGTTAATGGACGGTAGTCAAAGCAGCGCATTTCATGCTGCTCTATTTGAGAGCACCATTAACGATGCCACGGCCCTACTGAATCGTAAGTAGCGGCTGTGGCAACGCTGCCGCTGAGTGCAGAGCAGTAACAAGATTCAACGTTTTCACCGCCGGTCGAACTTCTCATGGCCGGAGCAGCGCCTCGGGAGACAGTCAATGAATGCCTCACTGCAGCTGGCTATCACACATACGTATATTGTTTGAAATTCAAATCCAAGTCAGCGAGCCTGCTATGCAAGTTCCATCTAAACAATTCTTATGTCTTTTTCGCCGGTGCATCTTGCCGAGGTTGTCTGCTTGTCTGCCGAGAGGGACAGCGACGATTCACTTGTTTCAAGCGTCTGACGTTCGTCGTTGTAGAGCATGAGATATTAGGTAGTGCGAGTCGCCATCGACGACGGCTGAATAACAGCGGCTATTCCATACGTAAGCGGCTCCATTTTTTAAGTGACAAAAAACGTCCACAAGTAGCGCTTCGAAGAGCCTAGATTGGGTCTCCATCACGAACAGGTGCAGGCATCGCCATGTACCCCTTAGATGTTACTGCAGTGACGAAGTACCCGATAACAGGTAGTGTCAGACAGTGAAACATCTGTATATGTGCTGTCGCAACATGAGAAAACGGAACGCCCTCCCTTGGGTGGTCGTTGAGGGGCCGGAGGTGGGTGTTCTTCTGTTCGGACAGATACCAGAGAGTACTTGCACGATGCAGGAGTACAAATTGTGCTACACAGAGTGTATACTTTAATCCCGTTATCCTCGTATGTTT
Organism: Varroa jacobsoni; assembly: GCF_002532875.2. Classification (NCBI taxonomy): domain Eukaryota; kingdom Metazoa; phylum Arthropoda; class Arachnida; order Mesostigmata; family Varroidae; genus Varroa; species Varroa jacobsoni. The sequence goes on from NW_019213373.1 coordinate 70,778, forward strand.
GTGGGAAGCGTTACTATGTGTATTGCTCGATGGAACAGCAGCAGAAACTTGTTGCATGTTTTGGCGAGGTGGCCTGCGCCGAAGCGACATTAATAATGAACTAAAGAGGCTTCCTTACCTTTCCTCACCTTATCTTTTTTTCTCTCGATGTATATATATATATATATTTTTTTTTTTTTTCGTTACCATTTAAGGGCTATCTGCAAAATGAATCTGTACGCATCTATGACGAACGCTGTTGAGCGTACTTTTTGTTTAATCCAAATTTTGGATCTCGTTATCTACCACTAGGTCAGCATAGAAGCGCGTGAAAAAGGTCCAGCCGCATCCTTACCTTAGGCTAAGCAGTTGGTCCATTTACGTGCTAACCTAATGTTTTTCGTTATAAACGGAAATGGTCAAAGACGAAGGTTAATCATATTTTTTCAGATAAGAATAGAAACAGTGGTGTAGGAATTCCTGTGTTACGAAATTCGTCATTACGGAACACCTGTATAGCACAAACAACAAGTCTAAGGTCATGTAATAACTTCGAAAAATTTCAAAACATTATGTGCGAGGTAGCTAGCTTAGAGACTAAAAAAAAGAAAACGATTATTTCTAGCCTAATCTTTTTAATTTCATTATCCGTAATTGCAGCTACTAAGAAACATGCTTTCATCCATCTTATCTTCAAAGCGATTAGGTTATCCATGTGCCATAGCCCCATACGTAGCTCAGCCATAATCTTAAAAAACGAGAGCTTTTATCAGGACATGTCACTGCGATTATAGTCATTTTCCTTGACGAAGGGCAGGGTATGGCTCAGGGGATCAATAGAAACGCGGGATTGTCAGCCCTGTTGCTATATTGGTAAAGCGGCCTGCGAAAGTTATGCCTGCGGTTGTCGCGGGACTCCGCCTTGCTGTTACGGCATTGGGCTCTATGGGCAGCTTCAAATCTTTAGGTTTGCTGATATCTCTCGGCAGGGAGTGGCAACCACGAGTGCTTTTTTAAGACGTAAGCAGGGAAGTGGATGTTTTGTTGGGGACCCACGGTTGGTGACTACTAGTTCTACTCCGGGGAATTACAGGAGTCATTGGGGACATTCTGGTGGTCGTCTTATATCACAAAAATCAGGTTCGCTGTGACGATACGTGGGGTGCGGCCGGGAGTTGTCAATATTATTGAAATCTCATTCCCATTTTACCTCACAGGAATCAGGAACCTACTTGTGACCGCGTCGCTCTAAAGAACATAATGTGATCCAAACACGCTTTATATTTGTCAATGGTATCAACGAGCGCAGAAGTCGTAACGCGTACCAGCTTTGCCTAATTAAATTTTTCTTCTTTGTCTTTTTTTTTACTTGGTTCGGAACTAATTGCATTTTAATGGCTCATTGTTATGTCTTAATTTATTGATTGGTTCGTATAGAGTGTACGATCGTCATGGGAATGAAAATACAAGATGGTATATTGAAACCGATATATTTTAGCTGTTTAAAAAATAGAGATTGCATACAAAAAGGACTTAACTACAGACTACTGCAGCACAGACCGCTTGTTCATCCAAAATCAAACTGACCTTTAAGCTCTACCAGTTTTCCTATATTGAAATACATCAATTGACGCATCTGAAATCGCAATGACAAAAGCAAAGAAGTATTGTTTTATTATATTACCGAGACGTTACTGTATTTAAAATGACTATATAAAAGCCCTCTGCTTTAACATTTCACGTATGTTATGTTACTCGAATATTAATGCACGAGCATTTCTGAGCCGGATCTGTACGTATAAAACATATTAGGGATTTTTACCGCAAGCTAATGGGCTTGCACGTTCGTCGTTCCGAGCGTACCGGTTACAGCTGCTGTGTACAGCCGGCGATACCTCCGGTATCAAACGCACCGTTATATATGTGTTGTGTCAGAATGTGACTGCCATAGATCAGCGAGAGAGGGTATACTGTTGCCAGTGGGTTGCTCCCCGCGAATGAGCTGCGACAAGGACCGCGGCAGAACCCAATGAAAACAAAGGGGCACTGCCAGCCAACAAAGGCGAGTTGGCTTCTCCAGGCCAAATTGCTCGGCCTGGACAAGCTCGAACAGGGCTTTTCACTTAGACATTCCTTTACCCCCGTACCAGATTGTTGCTTATACACCCTACTGTCGCAGCTCCGCAATCTATACTTTCTTCATGTCCTAGCACGCTCGTGCCTACGAGAATACGACCTCTTGAAAATATCGGCTGCTTGGTCATCCACGATGCGCTACACGCGAGGGCACATACGACTTCATTCGTTTCGGCTAGCTAAAGCCATTAGCAAAAGAGGCAAGATAAAACCGGAATTACCAGGCGTGATATAATTAGAGCAGGAAAGGAGAACCTGGAAAGCAATTATATAACAATAATTGGTAAGCCAATAGAACTGAGTTCGTTAAATTTCAATAGGTGTATAGGAAGCGGAATTAATCTATGTTGTTTTATAACAGTTAAAGTAATTGATTTCTAAAGAGACAGGTAATGTTTCATACAAACGGTACAATTAGTGGTAATCAATGCTGCGATGTCACATGTGATTGATTTCTAAAACGAAAGTTACAATATCAAAAGCAATATGTTTTAAAAAAAGATAAACGTTTCGAAAAGGTCAAGTAGAAAAAATCAACTTTGCTACCACGTGTGTTTTTATCCATTTTTATGAGATCCAGCTGTATGTCGGTTTCGATAATGTATCTGCTTGTAATGTTCACGTACGATACGCTGTCCTGTCTTACTATAAAGACTACACGTCTTGCAAAGGTAGACGGAAACAGTAGTTATATTTATGGTGTTTTTATACGTGCATACCTAGGCATATAGTACTGTTATGCCACCTTCCCTGATGTCGTATCGGTGATCTTGGATAGCTGTAGCAGTGGTGAGACCACAAATGTGCCCAGCAGACATGAAAAGAGCCGGGATATTCCGAATGTACCGCCTCCTTCGCGGATCGAAACGGGAGAAAAACACCGCAAGTAGAAGGAAAATGGCGTTGTCCCTTGGAACTGAACGGTGTTGAACTCTAGTAATGGAGTCCAGTGGACAGGGAAGACGAGGGGAACCGGGTCGATCATACCAAGTAGCACAGACGAACCTGCGTTTGCTCTGTGCCTGCCTATCTAAGCTCCAAGGCTTTGTAAACGAAGCAAACGATCACGTAGTGAAGTGAAAAGAACTGAGTCAGTTCCAGTTCATCGGCATCTCTCCAGAATCGGCATTAGTTGTCTAAATCAGTCTTTAGCTTTTGTCCACTACAACTTGCCTCTTCGCTTTCATAAGTCCTGTTTTGTGAAGATGATGCACACCTCACATGTCGTCTTCCATGGTCCTACCAAGTTGCGGCAGGCCATGATGTGAGGCGTGAGGAAACGTTAGGCTGGCACCAGTGATATCCTCTCATCTGCTGCTCATAGCTGCATTACTTCTCAAGGCTGGTCCAGTTCGAGGGCAAAGAGAAGTGGACCAAGGAAGCCAACAGTATGGTTGAGGGCCAGCTCATCTTGTGAAGCCTGTGTGCCTTCCTTGCGAAGCGTAGTTAGGTGTTTGACGCAACGAAACTCAACTAATATACTTCTTTGGTCTCCAGTGTAATCAGCACTGCCCGCGGCGGGGCGAAGAAAGGCACGGGACCAGAGCTCAGACCCTTGAGTGAACGAGTGGTATCGGCTTTTTTCGATAGCAATAGTAGACTTTCGACATCCTCTGGCAGGCGCTTCGTCTTCCCTCAGATGAACATAAAGTCAAAACGTATTTGATATCTAGCTCTAACCTCTATCAGCCAGTACTGTCCCATCTAAAACTATATAAACATCGACGCGCCTGTTCAAGGTTGAAGACAGGCAGGTATGAATAATTGTTTGAAAGGCCAACAGAGAGTATTCCCATTTTCCTTCTTCTACTTCAGGGAGCTTGAAAGACGTCCAGTCCTGTTCTGGGCCGCGCCCGTTCTACGGAAGTAAGATAGAGTAGAGGGAAAAGCGATGCACATATGAGCTCTAACCTCAGTCGAACGTGTGAAATCTGTTGCTACCTACGGTTGAATCTATAAATAGCTGACAGATAGATTTCGAACAGATTACGTGCGACCGTTTGGTGATCATGTATCGACACTGAGGCTAGATATGAGACTTCAATTCAGTGAAGGGCTAGTTGACTTTCGGCCATCAGTATCGTCTTGGTACAGTAGAAACAAGCATAAAATATACTAACTCGATATAAATGCTTCTTTCAATCAATAGAAACAACGTATATCGAACATAGCTTTAGGTGCGTTAAAAAGTTATTTTCTGAATGGAACTCTGCGTACGTTTAGCGTATTGAAGTATATGACCGGAATCGAACGGCCGTTACCGCTCCGTTCATTAGCTAGTTCATTCGTTAGTTGAATTCATTAGTTGAACCTAAACTGATGGCAATTCTTACTGACTCATACTCTACCGAGAGTACTGCCAAATGATTCGAACTCAACCTCGCCCTCGTAAGACTTTACAGGTCGATCGAATATAATCGACGAAGTTCAGCGATACTTTTGAGAAGCTGTAATCTTCATTCTAGGGAAACGTGCGAAGAGGGTGATGAAGAGTGGAGGTTCGTGTCATACCGGTATGTGACCGGGCTTAGCACACTTTCAAACTGTTTCAAACGTATTATATATTTGCGCATAGTAGAACAAATGTACTATTTAAAAGCAATTTTTACTACCCTCAAACATAATGCATTTTTAGTGCCTCTTTCCAGCACGAGATTTAGCCATCGGATCGTCTCGGAAAATGATCAAAACCATTTAGGTGACTTTCGAGCTTATCCCAAAATACAAATATAGATTTTAATTTATTTATATAGTGAAAAGGACAGGATTAGTTTGACAAAAAAAAACCTTACATTGTACCTTATACTGCCGGTTGCAAATCAATAGTATCGTTTTTCTAACGTGATATCATTTTGATGCTTGAACTACTACATTTTAGTGGCCCACCATCACATTACAATTAGCTCGTTTTGTTTACATCACGCGTCTAGGCCGTGCGCATCATCGCAGCGCGGAATGGCGTTGCGTATTTTCTTCGTATTTTGCTGAGTCTTCCCCACTTACGTGGTTTAGATACTTCGCTGTCTTGAGGCCTCTCGCTGTCTGAGATAGTGCACTGTGGTAATCTATCACTGAACTTGGTTCACCGACGGCCTCTGCCGCATCGGTACGACCCCGCTGAATCTTCGTCGAGGTCGCAGGCGTTAGGCGTTCGTTGGCAACACCGCAATATTCTCCTCAATCCATCTGCTCCCCAAGCTGTCAAATTGTCCCACATCCCCTTTTACATGCCGTCTGCTTTGAAGACCTTTTTCCGCAGAGTACACCGTTCCCCACCACAGCATTCGCTATAAGCATTCACTTGCAGACTAGTTTCTGTTGCCTGTTCTGAGCCGAAATGTTCCTTTAGTTTTAAAGTTATGCGTGGCAAAGATGTAGAGAAGTGATGGCGCTCTGCGGCTCCTACCTGTAACTGGGCTAGAGCGACGGAGGTCTTCGGATCGTCTTCGCCTTTCAGATGGACGAGAAGGAGGGCGCCACGAGTAAGACAAACAGGCTGCGGATGACTGGATCACCGTCGTTGACTCGCCGTAGGATGGCTTCGCCCTACATCTCCATTTGTTTCCATTGATGTCTGTCCCTGTTGACTCGGTGGCGTTTCACGCGCCCGGCCAGGCTGCTTCGTGCCTGTCGGTGCATCTCAGGCTAGCTAAGTCCTCATACAGCTTGCTCCACGTCTAGACCTCAGACGAGAGTGCCGGTACCCCTAAGACTACAAGAGGCCATTGCCGAACCTAGATGAGTGCTTTGCCCTTCGCTCTCTTTTGCTGTTGTTGTCTGCTGGGGTATCTTCCCAGACGCCTGGCTTCCTAGTCGATGCATGCTCCACTAGCGCCGAACGGGTACGAGTAGCGGAGTCCCTCGCCAAACCACCTTCCCAAAAGGTCATTTTGACGGTTGTGCTATAATTACCGAAAGTGGTCTACGATCTTTCGAGCATACTTAGGCTTCATGTGGATTATCACCATGGTAGAGATAGAGACGGTCATGATGATTTTTTGGTATTTTGGATGATGCATAGATACTTACGTACTTGAGCTATTTGTGTATAATGTAGGTTTACTAAATATGAAGCTCTCTGTTTACGCTTTGGAATGACATTTTGTCGGAGAAAATCAAACATGCAAATGAGATGTTTTAATAAGACTTACCCTAAAAAATTCTATCTATACGCTTACTGGCAGGTTTTGATCGTTGCGTGTTGCGTCAATCTATTCATTTGTTATCGTTTTCCTTTCTCTAGTTTATTACCGCGCCGGCAGCCGGAACCGTAGCCGAAGTCGTGGCAACCTTTGAGACCTGCAGCAGACGGAAAAAATGATTCCTGTGGGAGTCAACAGCATCGTCTACGGCCTTGAGAATGCAGGTAAAATCCATGTTACAATTGATCATCTCCTGTGGGCCACCATAAAACATGATGCGTTGTTGTAAGGGCTGTTATTTTCAATGTATCCTTAACTAAGGAATATTCTCTAGAAAGCATATTCACAAACTGTTAATACTATTGTGGTTTCTCAAAGTATTACCGTAGGGCCACCGACCTAACATAATCTTGCGGCAGTTTATGATTGACGAACTAACGGACCTGCTATATTCACAAAACGCACGTACAATACAACACAGGTCGACGTGCAATGTTTTTTTTTTTCGAGATACGATAGGCCATATCATGCACAACCTTGTCTGAGCTACAATGTAAATGCTATATGGATTTAGGTGCATAGATATACCGACATTAAAGAATATCTTAGCGCATCATCACATAGCATCCACAAGTGCGTTCGAATTTGCCTAGCCCGATGTTAGCTTTATTCGTATATTATTCGATTTCAAGAATCATTGTCCCGTTTTGTCAACGTGCACGTGCACGTGCATACTCTATGGCTAACGAAATTTCGTACGATACAAAGCAGGACGGTGAATGTGCACGTATTTTCGTCGCATGGACAACGAAATCAGCCGTTAGTATCTGCCGAGTTTATTTGTATAATCATTTTATCTCTATGATTATAAAATGTGCTCAGTTAAGCTTGTATTTAGGCCTCTTCGAAACGCTCGTTTAGAATATGAACCAAAAAGGTGAATCTGAGCAAACCAACAACAGGGAACCAATCGGGCATTCAGTCGAATGTGCGTGCGTGCCTCCACAGAATTGCAGAAGGGCGCTGTACTGGCAATGATGCCACAGCGAGAGCTGAAACCGTTCCTCTATCACGATGTAGTCGAGCACTACCCTATGTTTAGATCCTGTCTTCCGCCTTTTAATGATGGAATGACAACTTTGTTTGTAAGCGGATTTGGGAAAGACGCCCTGGGGGCCACAAGAAGGGAAGCTTTATGACTCAAAAAGATTGACTTTCCCCTATAGCGTCTACGTTCCTGCGATGGCAATGCGTCCCGTCATCCTCAATGTGCACGTAGAAATGATTTTATGTATGGTATCACCGGCGTGGGTCGGTGGAAACGCTGCTGTATTTGTTTACCTTGACGGTTTAAGCCTTGAATCGGAAGACCTAATGAGAGCTAGATGAATGGATTAGTTTGATGAAAGGAAGTTTACATAGGAAACATCGTGCAATCACACAATCGGCGATATGTGGCTTCATAATGTTGCCCTTTCAGTTTAAAAATTTTCGGTAAAAAAATTAAATAAAAAACGGCTTAAAGTAATAATAATAATAATAATACATGAATTGACTTACTACGCAACTGATATCACTCAATTTCATCCTTATAATTAATAAATCAGCTAATCAGATCATACCGATTTTCGTTTACGATCTCGCCAAAAATGCCTCTAATACATTTCTATAATACTAGTCTTTGGTAAAGTATAGGAGGTATATTTTCTGGCATTATATGTATGTGAATCACTTCATCTGTATATGAGAAGGCACAACAATGTCCTTTTTATGGAATTATTAACCGCATTACATGTTTGATTGCTTTAACACCTCGTACCGTTCGAGCGCATGTAGACAGTAGCAATAGGAGTTCGTCGCAGGGTCTTGATGAACATTATTCAGCATTGGCACACGCTACTAATGCTACGACTGCCAGTCACAAATGTCATCTAACTAACCAGCATCGGGTTTTCCTGCTTGTTTAATATAAACAACTGTCGCAAGAATTACGTTTTCTTCTTTACTTGGCTTGGTTTGTTGCCTAGTAGCGTAGGGGGAGAAGTGGGAGAGAGACGGACGTAGCTTAGGGGGAGGTTCGTTGGTACACAGCTCTACAGAAGACGAGGTCTACGCGTGCCGCAGATTCGTATATGATAAATAAATATATGTATGTGCACTAGATGTACATAGAAGTAATAGCAATCATCGTATAATTAGCTCGCAATTACTGGTCTATACATTGAAACAACAACTACAAAAACAGCGGCTCTTTCAATCTTTGGAATTAAAAAATCTTGTATTCACTGGCAGCAGCAGTACACGTGCATACAATTGAGTTGGACTGCTGGCTTGCAATTCATTTCGTTATAGGGGAAATAAAGATTTCTGTGAACTTGTTGTTACCTGCTAGCGTTACCAACCGATATTTAAATACACGAGTGAATGCTCCAATGAATTAGATCTCTATCGCAGCCGTTGCACTGTAATCAATATTGGAAGCATTGCTCGATGCACGTCTGGAGGCCACATAAGGCTTCTTTTTTTATAGATCCTAACGGTTTTCGTCGCCTCGGCCTGAAATAGCTGTCAGTGCTAACAGCGTGTGTGACATTGTGACGCCAGTCATTATGACTCATTATTAGTGCGTTTAAAATGATCGCCGTCTACCGATTTGACATCAATGAGCTTGTCTCAGGTGCGTCTCGAACGCACGCTCACGATGTCAGAAGCGTATTCCGAGCGCATCCTGCATGTCCTACATTTGTGTTTGGATATGTTTTTTCAACGGTAGGCATTCTAGGGCTTAACTTTCAATGTGAGTGCAAGGTTATGTAGGGAGACTCTTGCGTCATTCATTATTTGCGTCGATATTGGAAGTTACCTAAGTATCGAAAAAAAAACACACAATGAGAGTGCAACATATGAATTTTTAGTCAAGATAATTTTCACATAAAGAGCCGTTTTCTATGCTATTGATAAAAGCATTTACGTATCGTAGTCCTTACATCTTTGTTGCACAAGCTGTTAACGCAAGAAATGTGCTCGGCGCCGAAGGTACAGGAGAACGTGATCGACTCAGTCCTCAGTTGTTGTTGCTGTTTATTTATTAAATTGTGTTTGGATTCCTACAACGAAATGTAAAGCAACGCAGCTTGTTACTTACATAAACATATGCTTGACTTGGTGTGGCAATCGTCTTAGCGTTTGTTTATCGTAGTATATTACGGAAATGTCTTCCCACCTGCATTGAAAGCCCATAGAATAAGATTCACTACCGATCCAGTCCCCTATGGCAGTGCATTGCCTATTTAGTTAGGGAATAGGGATAGAACGTCTTCACTTGCGTGGTACACGTAATGAGCACGCTAACAAGAGAACGACTGCAACGTACCACGCTCCTCTACCTACGTGTTACGCGAAGTATACCCGCGAAGGATTCCTTGAGAAGGGACAAAGATCTACTTTGGTTCATCGACGCACGGAGACACTTACTGCGTGTCCTTCATACATACTTAATATACATTCTTTCTACTCATTTTTTTCGTCTGTGAAACCCAATGTCATAGGTGCTGATAAGCTGCTGCAAACAAGTATGTTTAGTACGACAACGGCCAGGGAGGGGAGGAGACGGCAAGGGAAGGAGAGGATACGGGGAGAGAGTGGTAAGGGATCAACGTTAGAGGATGCTACAGTGTCTACCCCGAATGCATGCGAGAGAGTTATCCTTAGCATAGAAAAACGATAATAATGCCAACAGACATCAACTGACGGAACGGAGCGCGTCTGAAAAGTACAAGCAAAAAAGCAACTGTCTCTTCTAACGGTGAAACCTATTACTGAGTTCTGTGGGGGTTCCGCGAGCTTTTCTGCGTTGTTCTAAAACAAGCAAGCAAGCAACAATAAGAACAAATAGGCTAAAAGTAGGGGATGTTGCGTTTATTGTGATAGAGTTAAGTCAGATCCAGGGGTTAAGTGGGCGAAAACTGGGCATCAGGCATATAAAACAGTTTTTAGCTGGAACGACCTCAATGGTTTTTAGATAGTTCCCTGATTGGCGTATAATACAGAACTTTGCATGGGAAACAACTGCTGTTCCATTTCTGCATTTGTTTTGGTCATGTGAGCATAAAGCCGACTGCTTTCGCGCATATATATGAGAAATGATATCGAAAATTTTTTTTCAAAAATGTATTTTTTTTTCAAGCGGCAATCTGTTTCTGGTAGGCTATACGTAATATGTATATGTGTAGTGCATAATCGCATATAAAGTAAGTAGACGAATCGGTTGGCGAGTTTTGTCCGGGCTTCTTCCAGCAGTATAACACCCATGATATTCTTGCTTCCATCAGAAATGCGTGGATACTATTCAGAATATATATATATAAATATAAAGCTGACCAGGCGGCAGCAGAACATGGCAAAGCTTCGAGAAAGCGTAATATAAGCTAGATTCCAGTGGCAGAAATCTAGTTCATCATTGTGGGGGATGCAAAATATGATGCGACTCGATTCTAGATACTGAGGAACTCGATATTGCCGCCCTTTGAGTCGCGACAGCGGCAGCTGTCCTGGTATTAGAGAGCCAAGTGTGCTGTTACATTGCTTTATGAGTGTCTCGTATAGTAGGAACTACAGTAAGCACCGTTGCGTCTGTATCGGGCTGCCCAATTAAACTACAACGAATCAAACTAAAGAATACGTTTTGGCGCATATTATTAAGACACTCATACGCGACACGCCATCCTGCAGTGACATGCATTTTAAATGCCAGTTACAAGCTCAATGGGCACTGAAGTCCACGTCGCAGTTACCTATTAGGCAAAAAAACGGACACTGAAATGATGTCCACTAAGCGAGAAAAATTGACCTAGCTAGAAATTTTACAGAAGCGTTGTCACCTAAGTTAGCATATGAATTAGGAAGGACGATGCATATCAAGCTCATAAGCCATAACCAAATATAATAACGCTAACCATATTAATCTCCTCTCTAACTAAAAGTCAAGCGCAGTCTACATGCAACTAATTTCCCACTTCGTGCATGTTGTCGAAATTACCCTTCATGACATTACTCGTAGTTGTAGTAGAACTAGTGGCAGCGGTTGTCGCAGCGCAAAAGGCGCAAGGTGCATAAACGTCGTTGAGTCTCCAGCTGAATAGGACAACAAATCACCTCGCCCATTTGCTCTTCTATGTGAGAACAGTGATGTCCTTCGTTACGAAATATATTTCTTCAGATCAAAGTTCGCATTTACTTTAGACATTCTCCACTGTCCATACTCCGATTTCCTTCTGTCTAATCTGAACTATGGGGCAAGCCCCCAATTAGAGACGCGCTTACGCCGCCTAAGGCGCAGCCACCCTACTCCCATGAGGCCGACAGGCTACCGGCGCCTTTGCTAAACCCCTTTCTAACCTACTGCTAGACTTACGCGTACACGATAGCTTCGGCTACAGCAGTACTCCAAGTACAGGTCGAGCAACGTTGCCAGGGCCCCGTCGAACTAGCGACCCGGCTCTGGCGACAAAAAACCAATACTGTACCAGATGACTAACCTACTTCCTCCACCGGCCCCTACGAGAGTGGGTCCATAGTAGTGATTCGCAAGAAGGTAGAAACAAGATCCACGTGGTGTATGGGCAAGCATAGGAAAGAGGGACAAAATCTATCGCGGTATTGGGCCTGTGGGCTCCTCTGTGCTCCCTTGTTCCTTTCGTATTTATGGGTGGGGAGAACTTGTTGAGAGGTAGCGGCGGCCCGTATAGCCATGTAACGACGTAAGTGTGTGTATGTGTCGGAGCTTCTGGGGCGTTCCCCACGGCAAGAGATAAAGAAAGCTGGCAAATAACACATAGGCCCTTATATACATACGAAGACACACGCACAAGTAGATACCGCGTATGACGAATAGGTATGGTGGGTCGGAGTAGATGGGAACAAGCCGATACTAATTACTATTGGTGAATATATGTTCGCCTGCCAGTCAGTTGAGGCTCGTTGTAGAGGCACTGGCTCACTGGGTATCACGGAGACTTCATAATGCGGAGGAGCCTCATGCTATGAAGTTATCAAGTAATTCGCAACGAACAAAGAATTGAGTAAATCAGCTGCAAACGGTTGCAGCGAAACTATACAGATCACTTAAAAATTAACACAGTACCTTTACGCTAATTGGAGCCGGACAAATCCGCTACTAAAGATTTGTAGTGGTTAGTAGAGCAGATAGATAGAACTTAGCGGTTATGATATGTTCAATTCAAGTTCCAATTGACTACCGCTAATAATAAGAAAAGTACCGTTAATTTGCTAATAATGAAATTCGATTATATTTTTTTGTCCAGTTTTATTTTTATTAAATATATTCTCTCTGGCGCAATCAAGATGGCCTTAGTTAAATTCATCGCAGACTTACTAGCTGCTTTTGCAACATATCCGCCAGCACCTTAAATACCCGTTGCATGCAAAATAACGTACGGGTTGTTTCAGAATGAGATTTTTTTCTCACGATATCATCACTCATCAGCTACCATTTCACCTCATACCCCATTCATAAAAAAGCATCAATAGCATTTTCTTATCTGGCTACCATCTAGCTTCTAAGATGTTTTCCTCGGTCAGGTCGAAAGACAGGGATATGAAGGTCGTGCTGAGGGAGAAGTTCCAGTGGTTATAGTAGATTCAACTTACGACAGATTCGTTATGCACGTACTTTCTGATTTTGTCATAATTCTGCATGCAGACTTATCACTAGACACGATCAAACGTACATGCACGCCATAAACAGAACTATGGGAACGTACAACACTGACATATTCTATTATGTATTATTAATTATTTTCGTGTCGTTTAAAAAGGCGCAATCTCAAGATCAGCAGTGATCGTAACGAAGGCCTGTTTTCGCTCTGTCTTTATAAGATCGCCTCTAAACAGGCACGTCCTCCTGTAAACTGTGTATGTGCTACCAAAAGGCTATATCTGTCCAAAAGTTTTTTTGTTGCAACTTCCGTACACATCTGCTAAAGGTTGATTAGGTCGAAATTATTCAGGAACCGCTTATTGGAATTAGCTCTTCACTGAAGAAAAATCACGTAAGCCCTTTACTTTGCGATACCAGTAAAGCGGACCATCTTTGTACGTAACTCTCGTACCGTAGAACACCTGCGATCGAACTGATAGGTTAAGGCAAGTTCAGTGCTAAGATTCTAGAGCCCTCATTAGACCACATTTAACTATCACGTTAGCGAATTCGATCCATGCTGACAGATACAATATAGCTTGGTCGCTTTTTTTTCCGATTAAGACTTACTATTTGTTTACGTTTTGCCATGATAACTGGTTGTTGCTGATAAGCAGCGTGATCCCAACGAACAATCGGCTTAGGTATTTCTATTATGTCACTTAGTTTTAATATTATACAATTAAAAAGTTCATTTTCGCCAAATTTGTAGATATTCCAGAGGCACAGATCTTCCGCAGTGGACAATTGGCCTTCCAAAAATACCTAAATAATGGTTAATTGTCGATATTTGCTTTTAATAAAATAAAACATCTACGTACGCTGTTCCATTGTGTGCACAGTCGCCGATCTTTTTAGTGGTTTCAACAATTTGTCCGTCATAAGCTTTCTTCATAGTAACATCATCTGGCAATGCGGTCAAAGTGTGTCATGTAGAAGTTGTCATATAATCTCAATCTCGAACTTCTGCCATCTCTTCTCGACCGACAAACCGAGAAACTTAGAGCTAAAAGGTCGGCTGCCGCTTCACCCGCCGTTAAGTCGACCAGTAAAATTAGCGTAAAAATGCTCCCGTTAACCCGCAGGACAGGAAACGACTCTCTATGAGATACTCTTATTCAAGCATGTTCTTTCTATTTAGTGAACCCCCGCGATCAGTACTCAGCCTCCTTCCCCTGTTCTCGTAGTCGACCCAAATTTTCCAATGGGCAAGTGCTTTATCTAACGTATTTTTCAAGATATACTCCACCTCTAAGTATTAATCGTTTACAAAGGCCTCTTCCCCGCCTATTCCCTGAACAGCATGATTCATCCGAGACAGCGGCGATTACCGCTCAATCTGACAGAAATGTGTAACCTTTTAATGAGAAAAACGAAAGTTTATTTCACGTTAAAATGCTGTCAGGATGTTAATGACCAACAATCGCGGCAGTCTCTGTCGGCGAAGATTCGCAAATAATTTACACAAACCGAGTGCATGTCGGGTCAGAATAGACAGCCATGTTGGGTTGCCATGGCAATACAAGGTATTCCCTTAATAACATTATGGACTTGGCATATACAAAATCAGCGAGTCTGATGACGTCTAATCAGATTAGCGAAATTCGATGTATGGCTAAGAGAGGTACGAGATAGACAATGCTTGATGGAAAGTAGGGTAAAACAAATTGACAACGGCGCTCTTAGCCGCAAAGCCCCGATCTTCGCCATGAGCCCCAAATAGTTGCGTTTCAGGGAGTCAGGCACATATATGGACTGAATCAAGATATACCTACAGTATAATCGTTTTTTATAGTAAAACTAGATGAGCAAATTATAATAGCCTATTGATGCACGAGATACCTCTAATAAGAAAAAAGGACTGGTCTTATTTTCTCATTCTTACGGATCGGGCCAGGCTAACCTTTTAAAATTTATGCGTTAAACTGGTCAGCGAATAGAATCCATACCTATTTACCTACGTTTCATGTATGGCGGCAGTGGATGAGCCGTTTACTCAGAAGCCATAAACGAGCTCATCGGCCTTAAATCTAATAGGCCAAACCTTCACTTCCACTAGTGTAATAAAAAATGTGACCCATACGACGACTAAGATTTTTCCAGTTCGTCCATTTTCGCTCTATTCTAACTGGAGACGCACACGAGCTCTCCAGACCGGAGCCGTTTCTAAAGCTATCCTTCCGATTCGGATTTCTCCACGAGCTTTGCTAGTATCACTGCTTACAAAATGCCCCTACTCGGTTGCCCGCCGATCATCCGCCAATCCGACGAGGGCATGAATTGGGCGGCCCTTGTCCCATAGCGGGAGAGACCTGTCCTGATCTCGGATCAGCAGTAATAGCGAGTGACAGGACCTGTATTCATTCATTGAACTTCTTTACCGTCGGTCCTCGACCGGTGTCGATCGCTGATATTAGCCGTCTCTTTGTTACTGTATTTGAAAAGACAGAGCTACGTTGAGCTGTTACAAGGGCAAGACATGCAGCCAGGGATAAAAAGGAAGAAAAAGGGACGAGCGGTGGTGCCTCCTCCTTGAGGAAAGCAAAGCGACGGACGGGTCGAATCGAATGGATGGGAAGAAGCTCATCCTCGTATCGAAAAAGCGAAATATCCTTCTAGCCGGGCATGGATGATTATGACGGCCGTACACAGATGCTAAGAGGACGGCACCGCCTGCTGAGGGCTGTACATTTTCTTATATAGAAATGTATTTTTTATTTACGCCTTGCCATATATATATATATAGTATAGGCAGAGGTAATCAGCAGTCGCATGCAAGGCGTTTGATTCGTGTGTAGCAGACTGCACAGGTTACGTTCGTTAACTACGAAAACGGTAGCAGGCTCACTGAATATGGCCGCTTTATACTCTTACAAACATGTACATATTGTTTAACCATGTACTTTCGTTACAAGTATGGTGGCTAGTAGGCACATATCTCGACCACCTACAATAGATAATGCGAATGTTTTTTATTCTATGAATAGGTATGTTAACAAACGTACGAATAAGAACAATAGTAACATATATTTTTTTTTGTTGTGAATTTAATCAGTGAACAGCGAGGAGTATACGCGTATATATCAGAGTATATATCTGAGAAGAGGAGCCCACAGATAAGGCAGAACCACGTGTAATTTGGGGAAAATGAAAAGTGGTGTAAACAAATCGGAAGATTCCGCTTGAACTCTGATTTTTTTTTGTATCTTATTCAAGTTCGCTCCCTCTAGATACGTTAGATGGCCATTATGTTTCAGACCTATATCGTGACGCCCTGATATTTTACAAACAACATCTAATATGGTCCTGGTAAATATTGAAAACGTATCGCCACGTCATTGGTCGTCGAATCTGTTCCATCTCATAATATTTATGCATCGCTCCACCTTCCTATTTTTTCAAATCAACTAGAGTAACTTACTTCTTCGGATCGTATCGTCCGTTTGCCGTTTAGTGTGAACTTTTTTTTGGACATAGAGCTCCCAATATCTACGGTAGCGTAGGAGATATTGAAGCAGATCTCATAGGGGCCTCCGTAGCAACGTGTTTATTGTTAGAAACCGTTCACATAGTGCCGTCTGCATTCACGTATCGAATGGCTGTATATTCTAGTTTAGCAAAGTTTGACAAAGTACAAATTGGTTATTTGTGTTTAGGTGTTGTAATTGTTGCTAGCGGCGTTCGTCCAATCGGTGCTGCCGACGATGCTGTTTGCGGTTGGTCGTGTTTCTATTGATAACGCGAATTCGTGTACTTGTTTTAAAGCGGTGCGTATTTGTAGGACGTCTGCTCTGCTTGGTCCGTCGCGAATCGAAAAGGAGTCCCTTAAAGATTTTCCTGTTTCTATGAGCATATTTCTGGATAACGCTGTTTTAAAAATTACCGATAGAAAACCGATAAACGTGTACATAGTATTCATGTGTTTTCTCTGCTGTTTTTATGCACAATGAACGAAACATTGCCTCGCGTTAAAGAAGACTACCGTTAATATTTTCAGATTGAAGCGTCAGCAGTATATTACAGGCATCCTCTTTAGTGACGGTGCTGCTGTTTACATCCTTGTTAACTATTCATTATTCCTACTACTGTTTATACATTATCACCAGCAACTGTATAGAAAAATTCTCATGATTATACAGCATAGGCGTAATTTATTTGGTTGTCATTAGCTAGATTGGATTTTAGCGTCTTTGCCACGAACGTTCGGTTGCAACGCTGTCATTACAGGCAATTGCGAAACTCCATTGTACACCATCGAGCTTTCAGGCACATCCACTAGACGGAGTCCACTGACGCTGGGCATCTTATCCGAAGGTCTTTGACATTAGGTAAGCTAGGGACTCGATGCTGTACAGCGTGTAGCCTTTAGTACGATGTATTTTATCTGACTGAGTAAGAGTGGATACCCCAGCACCTGAAGACGTTTGGTGATCGCACGGTAATCCATGACTAAGGACTGGCGAATCTTTACGTTGCTTTTGGGAATGCTTTCAAAACCCGGCGAGATTACCTTGGGGCTGACAGCCTATTAGAAGCAGGTAGAATCTAGAAACGCGTTTGCTGCTTATGGAGCAATGGCTGCTCCAAATAAATGCTGAAATCAACTTGTGAGTCATTGCTTTTTTGTCCGCTAACAGATCAATGCTATTAAAAATCTCTATTTTCTTGGAATCATGTACTTGATGCGAACTCTCCATGCGTCCTCATCGTGTCGGCCTAAGAGCCACTACGCAGATTTTGCTACCCTCTGCGGTTAGCTATATTGTTTCGAATATTTCTGAGCGTAACATCATGGAGCCTGGCAGCACCGTCACTATTTTCCACACTTTGGTCCTGTGTTTGTAATGCAGAAGTAGCACTAGCTCGTCAAATTCTGAACTCGAATTGCCTTTCAGGTTCTTACCTACGAGATTCGCAAATAGGTCGGACTCATTCAATTAGAACGGATCAGATATCTAAATCAGACAGCTGAACTGTTCTTCCTAATTCATCTGGTCGGTCGACGTGCTTATCGTCCCATTTTTATTTAACGATTAGATCGGTGTCTCACGCACTAAAAACTACCACAAGAAGAATAGATGCTTAGAGGAGAACTCAATTAGGCCGTATCTCCCTATTCTGTGTACTACACAATTCAGCAAACTCCGTTAGATAAGAAGCGGCTTTTTACACCATGCCACGTTATACAATATACACTTATCTGAAGAATACGTATATGTACGCATAATATATATATATATAAAGAAAGGTTTAAATAAGACCTAAATAGGCGTTTTGCGTTTCTTATCTCTGTAACGATATTGTAAATGTTTTCGCTTCTGAAATACCTTGAATTGCTAGCCATTAACCTAGTGAACTAGGCATAGTTGAATATGTACGGTTCAACCTGAGTGCCCCGTTAGCCTATAAAACCTTTCCAAATTAAACCGAAATATACTCTAGTGCAGGTTAGGGAAAATGCAGCGAGTAAAATACCTTCAAGTAAATACTTTTCTAGCTTTTTTTCTTTGCAGAAGATTGTTTCGTCAGCATAACTACGCCCTGTTGTAACTATTACCAACAATTAAGCCTGTCGTAAATGTTTTTTTTTTTTTTGTATTCTGTAGATCGACCGTGTAAACGCTTTGGTCGGTTCATATTTTGAGTGCCGTTTTTGTACAGACTAACTGAAAATTTAGTTCGCCCAATCATTAAGCGATTATCCTTCCTGTTTTTTTTTTTTTTTTTTTTGTTAGGCGACCATTTCGATTACTGTTCGCTGTCCAAATAAATTAGAAGCCTTAAGAACTTTTGTTTTTTTCTTGCGCCGGGAGCGAATACTCACTTCAAGCTGATCTTAATCCAATTGCGGCAAAATTTCGCCCAGATTACCCCGCTG
This sequence comes from Varroa jacobsoni, assembly GCF_002532875.2. Classification (NCBI taxonomy): domain Eukaryota; kingdom Metazoa; phylum Arthropoda; class Arachnida; order Mesostigmata; family Varroidae; genus Varroa; species Varroa jacobsoni. The sequence continues at coordinate 89,631 of NW_019213373.1, forward strand.
CTAAAATTCAGCGTTGGGTTATTGGAATAAACTTTGCTGCCATCGATTTAGGCATAGGATTGAGCTGGTCAAGGAAAGCTAAATAGACGACACATACAGGTTCAGTTCAAGCAAACGAAATCCGCTCGCAGGCACTATCAGTGATTCTTCTTTTGCGCCATTATCCTCTTGGATAGAAAAACTTTTGACGAGACTGTTATATAATGGGCAGAGCTCATGTTAACTAAAAATAAAGTAGCATTGGTATATAAAATCGAGTAAAATGGTTTCTGTAGAGCCTTGAGAAATACTTGCCAATGTCGTAAGGCTGCCATAAACGACGGTCCCTGTTCGCACTTTTGGGGGACCTATTGAATAGACAAAATGAGTATGATTTGCAAAAACTGCCCTCTAAACTAAGCAGGGAAATTATCGCTGGCAAAACATTATGTCGCAACGGATCAAATATTTTACGAACGTCGAGAAGAACTCTAGCGGAGGTGTCACGAACGAATCTTTCGACGCTACTGAAGGGTGGGTCGGTGGGTTGGAATCAACGACGCTTGTACTAACGGCAGTATCGGACGTACAACTCGAAACATACAGGGACTTTCGTATCCAAGATGAAATAAAATTCTTGACACGCCATTCGACACGTTTTGTCACGAAGTCTGTATCTGCTTTTCAGCCCTATTAATTGCCTGGCTAAAGAAACACACTCTTATATGGGACGATCATGTGAAACACTTTGAAATCGTTCGAATGAACTGCATGATAAATCGAGAGGTAAAATGTCTGTATGAGCTAAAAACTTAGCCGGTACAGAAATAATAAACATTGTTATCTTGAGCTGGACGTCATTAGACGATTTCCACGAAGGACGCTCATATTCTGCTCGTTTACCAACATTGCCAGGTCAACGAGTTGGATGCTGTTAGCTTAGATCACTATTCCTAACCATGCAACTTCTTAACTGTAAAATAATAGCAATAAATATTACAAACGGAATCGGACGGTGAGAGATGTGCTAGGATGGAACGTATAGATAGGTACACGTCAATGACGTTTTCGTTTTACATTGCTTAACATAGACTCCCTTCACAAATGTGTGAGTGCGCCGCCTTCGTTGCGCGTACATTTCTTCAATGCATATATATATATATGACTAGTTCCACACAACATACACATTAGTTAGCAAGCCCATATCTCTTCGACGGTCTCATCGAAATGTATATATGTGTGGCTGATTCTAGTTGCTACTATTCACTTTCTTAACGTGAATGTGTTTCTTGGCATTTTTTGTCGATGACCTCGTTAGGGTCCTATCGGGAGCCATTAAAAGTTAGTTCAAACCGATCGTCTCTCTGTTCCTCCTTCGAAGAAACAACAGCCAAGAGAAATAAGAAACACCAAAAAGAGAACTGCCGTGTTCGGCGGCTTCTGCTGAGGACCAATGAGAAAGCATCGGGAAGTAGAAGAAGCTGCTTCGGAAGAAGTCCCTACCTTTTCTTCCTGGGGCATCTAGTCTACCAAATAGTTACTGCTACCGCTTATCGGGCAAAATTCATTGACGCTGGAACCGCAGGACATTGCGCGTGGGTGTAGTGCTGGTTACAGGATTCGCTCCCGTTTGTCTCAGTAGGACGCTAGCGTAATGCAGGGTACCGGGGAAACTTGCGATGCCAGCCGTGTGAAGCGCGTCTACTCAGAAAGGGCAGCGAGGTAAGGCCGTAAACGAGAAGGCGATCAATAGCACAGACGCGGTGAGAAAGGGGAAAAACTATTCTGAAAAAAAGATCCGTAAAAAAGGACAGAAGCTATTCGGCAAACTGCGGTAGTACACTGCGAATGTTGTGTCGTCTAAAGCAAAGAAAGTTAATCTGAGATTGAAGAACGACGGAAATATGGAGGTAATTATTTCTTGTTAATTTTTAAACATTTCTGCCTCCATCACTTCGTTTCATTTTGGATGTATCCCACATTTCTTCCCCCCTCCCCCCATACATCTACGGGGGTCTTTAGCTTCGCTCTTAAGGGTATTTGGCGGCGATTTTTACGTGCGCAAATACAAACCCCAACACCCTGTACCCCTTACCTCTACCGACTCGCTTCTTTTTGAAAATAGCTTAAGTGAACGTCCTTTTTCTCTCCCGTGAATCCCTAATTCTTCCGAATACTACCCGTCTCATTTTTTTTTCTAGAATTTGTTCTTCCGATTACTACTGCACTTCTGTTGCCACGCTGCACGTGGCCGACGTTGATGCTAGGCCTGGTGCCGGTGTTGACACCAAAAAGGAGCACGGGCCTCTGTCTACCGCTAGAGTTTTGCCCCCTTCACCGGCAGTTTGGAATCAGTTCACATGGGATAATCAAGAGAGGGTAAGGAAGAGCAGCGTCGCGAGGGCGACCCCGCCGAGGGCTTTTCGCTCGCCGCTTCTCTATCTTTATTTTCGCTTCCGTCCTCTTACTTAGGATTTCCCTGCTTTGTGTCTCGGTCTCCGGCGCTCGACTTCTGAGTGTACTCACATGATGGCAGCAACGACGGACGACGAACGTTAAAAAACGATGGGGGGAAACACGATACGTGTCTGTAAGAGGATATATGGTGTTAATTTTTAAACTGAGAGAGCTTCTTTGGGCAGAAAAACAGACCAACCTTAAATATACCACAGATAAGCAGTTCGGCAGGGAAAGGGGAATAAAGGTATTTGGGCAGGTTGTGCAAACCAATGCAGTAGCTCCTCGCAGGAGTACATCAACGGCCTTTAACGATAGTTAGCTTACATAGCGCCTGCTCAGCCGTATCAAGTCTCGGCACAGTTAACTGTGAGCGCAGTAATAGTGAATTCACTTTCGAGACGTTTAGCCTTAGAATAAGCGGTTAAAACAAGGTGAGCTCTTAGGTCGCCACGCGACGGTGCGGGGTGTGAACCGACCGAAAGAAGGAAGCTACATGAGAAGTAGTGGGCTAAAACAGGGAAAATTGAGCCAGCTAGAAAGAGGACGGGGTAAGTTTACTCTATTAACGACCAGGTTATCTGATCCTCTATTACCATGTGTGTAAGTGTTTCACTTGTATGCTTTTTCGCCCTAGTCAGACGCGAAGTGGATTCTTGCATTCTTTGCTAATGCCTCAGTTTCTGTAGCAGTCGCTTTCTTTTCAGGGTTCCGGGAGGTAATTTTCAATATTCAAATGAACGGCAAGCGCTATGTCTAGTGGGGCTGTTTTGTGTACTGGCTAAAGCCGCCACTTGTAATCGCAGAACAGTAATCAGGACACATAGTGGAAACAGGCCTGTTTGTAACTAAGCAAGATCCTCTAACGTAGGCAGAAACGGAAGCAACTAATACTAACTGGAACAGGAGACAGTAGGAACAGAAGCGGCATTCTATTGAATAAAATGTTCACCCAAACACGTGTAAGGTTCCTCGGGCTGTACCATTGTGTATCTGAAGATTTCGAAATGTGTCAGGAATTTCCTACCAATAACAATAACAACAAGAGAAATCCTCGCGAAGCTTGGTGTTCTTCGTTACTAGCCATGTTATCGTAATCATCCCCTAACTAATGATGTTGCCTATTTTCGCTAAGATGTCTCGCTTTGGGGGGAAGAGAGGGGGCAAAAGAAAAGAGTGTGGCTGGGCAAGTTTGTTCCTTAGGTCCGGCTGCTGGCTGTGCTTGGCAAACTTGAAGGTGGACCCTGGAGACTCTCTAAAATGAACACTCTTGACTTTCACTACCAGCTGCTCCAGCAGCAGTAGCAGCTAACGCTATCATAGTAGTGGTCAAGGGCAAAGCAGGAGTCGGTGTTACTGTAATAACCGGTGCAATAGTTGCAATAGCTGTAGTAGTTTTCGTAGCAGTTTTCGGTATCAAGGATACTGGACGTACATTTACCTCAGTTCGTAGGGAGGTTAGGTAAGTAAGCGAACCAACGTAAGCCAACATAAGTCAACAAAATGAGTCAGTCCCTAACATCGCCGTAGCTGGGCAGTAAGAATACGGCTGGTAAACACACGTTGGCCGACGAAAAACCAGACTTGTCCAGCGCGGATCACCGTAGAATTAGCCGTTTCATCCAATAGTGACCCCAAGGACATCACGTCATATATCTCGGTTCGCTCGTACTAGACCGAATGCGAGGGCCCGAGGAAATCCAAGAACCGGATCCAAGCACCTGTATCAGGTGCCGTGTATCGTACGGCATAGAACAAGACGACAATGTTCTAGTAAATTGTTTGTCTGGCATTATCTCTGTACGCATTTCTTGGCATTAGCCACTCATGTAACAAGTAAGTAAATATCGTGGCTTACTTACAGTTACAAACGACGTGCCACTGCTAGATTTGCGACTTCGGGTCGTGAACGTCACTGCTGCACACAGAATATGTTCGTGTCTCATCGTAGGTAGGGTCTAATGGATTCAAGTGGCCGCGACACAATACATAGTGTAGCCTGAACAAGCCTTATTGGTAGGCCGCCCAAAAGCACAACAGGCTACTTACCGGGATCTCCTTATCGGCTCGGCAAAAAAGCTAAAATACAAAACCCGCTAGTGCAATCGCAGTCATTGTCGGGGAACCACTAACAATATGTGCATCGTATTATAGTATAGTGTAGTCGATCGCATCAGCACACTGGAACTTCCTGGTGGGACAAGAGTTTTTTTGTCTGGCAGCCTACCAGTTAATGCAATGTAACCGGAAAGATCGACCGACGTGAACGCAAACTTGATAAACTCATTACCAGGTAAGGCTGGCTATGGAAGAAACGAAGCCTCCTGCTCCAGAAATGTTGATAGGTAGTTGCTTCTTTCGCTTCTGCTGCCGCCGCCGTTGTTGTACTCTTTGTGGCTATCCAGAGTTACTGTGGTGCGCTCTAACAGGTCTAGTTTCAACAACGGGATAGCTGTTTTCTATCGACTTACGTCCGGGACATATAGCAGATACAGAGTGCTTCGTCTAAAACACTAAGCGAAATTCGCGTTATTTGGAAACTCGGCTCTGTCATAATGGCGTACATTTCCTTACTGCCGAAGATGTTTCCTTGGCGACTCCTAAGCTCATACAGGATATACATTTGTATACATTTTGTTATTTAGATCATCGGTCTAACGTGCACTAATGCAAAATGCAAAACACATGATTGTTTTGTTTCAAAAACGCCGTATTTTCACCATTCGTATGAAAGCGAATTACCACAGTGACACCAGTCACGCATGGAATTCCTGTTCCTTAGCGCACCCGTCTTACCGAATCTATTCCCAACCTGTACCCGCCCAATGAGCTATTTGAGAAAGCGTGTCTTTACTGTATCTTCAATTAGACAGGATAATTGACTTGGTTCTTTGGGACAGTGAAGCTGTATTGGAAGAGCGGGTCGCCCCGCACTCTGAGAGACACGCCCATACACATGCTTCCGTTTTCACAGAGTTGCCTTGAGAACCTCCCAGCCACCTGCTAGCGGCCCGTTCGACCTAGCGACCTTTCCTCCTTTTGCATTGGGCTTTTGCTCTGTCCATGCCTGGGTCCTATTGGATAATTAATTATAGTAATTGCTAAAGAAGTCTATGATTGCACAGCCTTCGATACAGACACTGACCGGCTACTGTCAGCGGTCCTCGTCTTTCAGTTCTTCCCGAGTGAACACCACGAACGCACCAAGGCCGATCTGTCCACCGATCCAGCCAGCTTCAAAAGCAAAAACCGTCTTCGACGCTGACCTGCAAACAGCATCAAGGCTATACCTAGCATGATCAGCGTTCTCAGCGCGTCCTGGTGTTTACGAAAAGAGAACTTCGAAGTCAATCTGATTAAAGGTCAGCGTAAGCATTATGCTAGCTGACCCGGCTATTCGGCCGTCGACATCTATCTATCTCCTCCGATCATAATTTTTTCTTTCTGCAAGACAATTATGCTGGCGATTTCATCCATCGTAGTTACAGCTATTCTTATGAATGAATGAATATGCTTATGAAGGAAGTAAACACTGGCTGTTCTTGCCGATTTGTAGTCCATTTGTGAGTTATCCGTAAAATGGAGAAGCTGCTCTTCATAACTTTTCGATCAAGCCCCAGTGTTTATTGACACCGTCAGCGACGCCGAAGGCTGCACCGCCGCCGCTACCTCCTCGCTATCTCCAATAACATTGATACCGTGATATAATCTGCTGTATGTTGTCGTTTGATTCCTTGGCAAAGAAACGGTGCCAACCGGGCGCTCGCTTTCTCTTCGTTCATTTCGTTGTCAGGAAAGCCCTATAGCATAAAGTCGTTCTATTTTGAAAAAAAAAAAACATTTTTCATTAAACTAGGGTGGCAGACCGAGGGCAGCAAGTGCGGTTACCAAACTGGTGCCAATGATGACAACAATAGAGATAGTGATACAAAACTTAATCGAAAATAGAACAAGATCATTACAACGGGGCTGTAATTGCTTATCTATCGTTAAACAGTATCGTACACTAGACACAAGTTCACACACGATAATTGATGATGTGTCATTTGTTCTTTCGTCATACATGTCAGATAGATAAGTCAGAATCAGCGACCCTTGACTCTTTCAGCTAAAACTTTTGCTATTCAATTATTACTAAGACTAAAATTGGACAGTCAAAAGCAATCATCACGGTCCAACTGCTAGCACGAGCGCGCTCTCTCCATGAAGCCGGTACGAGTACAGGGGAACTGGATGTAATCTCGACGCGATATGCTTCGGGAGGTTTCCACATATCACTTTCTTGTTGGTTATTCTACTGAGAAGATTAGTTATCCTTGACTTTCGCCTACGCAGGAAAGCTGGAACAGAAAAGAGGGGAACAGCGTAAAAGAGAGAAGTGCTGGGGGTTCTCCTGGTAGCGTCGGGTCCACGACGCACACTTGTGGGGAGTAAGCAGTGGTTGAAAGTTTGCGCGTATAGCATAATATTTCCATCTCCAAAGACCCCTTTCCCATGCGCTACTTTCTTGCTTTGGCTCGTTCCTAATTCTTCTAGCAAACTGTAGGTACCCGACTTACGGCGAATAATTCCACCTGTGCAAACGCGGTTGTGCCACTCACGTACGAACCGCCTTGATAGGTTATCCTCTTAAAACAGCGAGTCTGCGCATGCAGTAGACGAACGGCACGATACATTGTCAGGTACTTACCAACGACAGTGTAGGTTTTTGCACGAAAGGCGATCGGAAAGAGTTCCATCCACCCTAAAACAGGCCCGAAAGAGGTGCTGCTTCTTAATGTGTTCGTGGCATAAGAACAATGGCGGGTCATTTATCTACCAGGTAGCTTTCCTCAGGTAGGCAAAACAGAGATATCTAGCTTCTAAGATTCGAGGCAGGGGCATGAAATCAGCTCTCAGCAAAAACGGTTCGGACAAACATCCTCAACTATGCGGGAGCCACAACCTCGTCTCGTAGCAGCTGCCTAACGTCGGTTTACTTTGTTCCTACCTAGCGCCTACAGGTAATCGGCAAATTTAATTGCTAGAGGGATTAATCAACTGGGTTCATTATCCCGGTATAATAATGGTCTATTCTTAAATGTGAGCTCGACGGAAGCCAAAGCATTCACGTCGAGCTCAAATTTAAGACGAGTTTCCTATAGTATAACACCAGCAATTAATAGCAAGCAAAACAGAAGTTGTGAAAATACGTTTAAGCATATATAGGGAAAAAAAAAAACACAAAAGCCCCATTTTTAGTGCGTTGAATTTTGGAGAACGTTTCCTTAGCTGGAACACTGTATCGCTAGCGGAAAACCGGCTTTCGTGTACGTAAACGTCTTTATATAATTAGATGCGATTAAAATATGACGATATATATCATATTAATATATATTACACAATATTACGTAACGATTGAATCGACGTGAACTATTTGAGCAGGAACACTTAATACAATTTGAGACTGCAGAGAGAATATTTAAACGTCAGCTTTCGCTCATGCTCGGCGCGACTATCGCTTGAAGGTTAAACGCCACAGGTATACTGAATGCCGATCGTATATATTCCAGTACAACGATTCCTAGCATCATCACTGGACCCGCGTTTCTGTCCCCTGAGAGACGCTCTGTCCTCTTACGCAATCTGTCAGAAGGTTGATGCTCTCAAGTACACTAACACTCTTTACCTGCATCCTCTTTGATGAGGTTCGTTCAGTAGCTGGGCGGAGACAGATAGCATTGTAAGGCTAAAACTCGTTTTGGAGCTGCTTACGACCCCAATCTGCGAAGGTTGCAGTCGCGCAGCAGACTTTTAAAGAACCTCGTTCGTCTCTGCAAATGACGCTACCTTCTATGTATTCAAGTGGAGCGGCTTGTGAAGAGCCCGACCCTTGTCGCCACTTAAGGGATTAGAGTTTTAATTATTGTTATTGTCACCCCGCAGCACTAAGCGAGTGCGCGCTGTTGCCGGCTACAAACGGCTTCCAAGTCGTTCACGTTGCCCTTCTAGTCGCCGTCTGCAAACGGCGAACCTCAGCGAAGTCTTAGTCTTGGCGTGTTTTCGAAGCTGCCTCTTTTATGTGGCCCAGTGACTTACCCCGCTTACCCCTATCGAAACTTGAGAAACGGCCAAGCCCCTACGCGGAACAGTTTTTGAATGGCACCACGCAACGCTGTCTGCCCGTAGATGACCCCGTTCCAGCTTTCTCTAGTTTTGCCCATAGTCCGTTTTATTCTCCATTTTCTCCGAGGCCCGCAACTTTGACCCTCTTTTCCGTTTATCCTGCGACCATTGTGCCTTAGTCCGACACAAATGAGAGCATCCTAAGCTTAAGAGAATGAACATCGCCTCTCAGCCGTAAAGAAGCGCTAAATTTAAATTCAAATTCATCAAGTAGCGCACAAGCGTTCCGTTTTAGCAAGGCCCGGCGAGTGCCTAGGGTGGACGAACTCGTCTGTACTGTACCGTATTCGGATAGGTTCCAGTGTTAGCGTCTCGAAGATACTTGAAGGCGGTAACGTATAGCGGAGAGCAGACTGCACGCCCTGGAGTGAGGTAATTCCTTCAAGACCCAATAACTGCAAGTTCTTATAAACTAGTTTGATTCAACCGCTTCAGGTGGTGTTGTGTAGTAACCAGCTTAACTCTAGCTTCAACGCGTATCCCCATTGAACTCATTAATCAGAGTTTACTCGAACGAAAAGTATATTGCTAGCAAATGAACGGTCGGCTATAGTGCTTAGTACATATTAGTTATGATTAATATTCGTTCTAATGTACCCTATTACCTATTGTATTGAAAATGATGATGAGTCCCAATGGTAGCGCTTGACAAATCCTGTGTTACTGTAATTGTGACTGTCTTAGCATCCAATACTGGTTTTTTGTAACGAAAAATCTAAATTTAATCACTCCTAAAGCGGCCTAAACACAATTAACAGGTGGTCTTTTTGAAGCACTCTAGTATCATGATAGAATTGGAGTTATACTATATGCAAAGTTATAACCAACGATATGATTTAGGGAATAGGGACCATAAACTAGATCTTAAACCTCTGTTCGTCGTACGCAATAGCCGCTACATATATTACTACTATTGTTTTTCTAATGACGTAATATGTAACGTTCAGCTCTTCTTAGATTGATTGCAATTGCTATGTACGGCTTTGAGTAGGTCTGAGACGTCAGATCTATATTTTTCCCGCGCATTTTCTCATACAGTGGTTGCTTTATAATTACGTTTTGTTTTTTTACCACTTTGACAAACTATCACAGGACGAACAGGCAACATGTGCATGATATGTTACATGTATAATCTGATGAACTTTAACTATGTACGTTACTACTAGTCATCTAGATGGAAAATCCGTGTCCGCTAGATTTGTTTGGGCCCTTGACAAATCCGCTTAAACCTATTTCTTTCCTTTGCTAGAATACATGACAAGTCTTTACTTCAAGAAAGTTGTGAACGTATATATTTAAGTCGTCATAGTAGACGAGCAAAGTTAGGTGGTATCTGATGAGGATGAGTCAGGCACGGTGTGCACGAGACAATCACCCATTATTAGGACACCCATATTAAGGATGGTGTATTGATGTACTCGGTTAATGATGATATATGCAAACGGCGTCTACTAAACAGGTGCGAGAAACCTTGACGCAAGGGCTGGTTGCGCATGTTTGCAATTTTATTCAGTCCGTACCCTGCTTTTTGTCAAATGCCTTCTACCGAATCTGTGTTGCCGCTCTTGTTGTTACAACGCCTGCCTCTGAGCCACAGAAATCCTCCTTTCTTGTGCAACATCAATCAGACCAGAGGAGACGATAAATGTACCTCGCCCATGCATGCTATCTGTCGTCCATTGACACTTTTGGAACATCACCGCATTTCCTTTTTGGGTACCGATGGGATATTTTCTGCGTACTGCATCTTGCTTCAGTTCCGTTTTCTGCCTGATTTGGGTACCTCGTATCTTTGTTATTGTTACTAATTTTACAAACAAGCCAGGTGCGAGATTTGGCTTAAGGCGCGCTTGAAGCGGCTTTCGTCCCTGGGTCGGCGAGGGCGCGGCATTTGACGACTACTAAACTTTCGTCGAGTCGTCATTGTCTTGCCGCGGTGTACTCTTCTGACACAATGCTTCTTGAAGCAGCATTGTGACTCTCCTTATGCGACAATGCCGCACAGCTGCGAGTTTGGGTCTCACGCAATAATAGGCTAAGAGAAGATTAAAAAAAAAAGGAAAGGTAGTAGGCTATTTTCTCCGAAACAAATAAAATACTTCTGGAGCACGGAGGGAGGAACGAAAGTCAAATCTACTTCAGACTAAAGACAGGTCAAAATAGAAGCAATAATTTGCAATCGATCTCGGATATCTCCTTTCATTCAAGGACATGCAGATTGGCTCTTATGTTGTAACCAACTCGCAGTTGGGCCCAAGAGCTAAATAATAAAAATTACAAAAAAATCCAGTAAAATGAAATCTACTATAGCATGAAAAATGAAGATCTTAACACTTATAAATGTGTCGGGTAAGGCATGTTCTGCCAGCTGGTATTCAGTCGAACAGATTGTCATGGCTTCCTCTGTGTGATATTCAATCGGTCACATCGTGAAGTAATTAAATTTATTGTAGGCCATGCCAAATTAACTACGATGACTGGGTTTTTGAGGCATATCGGGCCAAACGCGATTACCCTGATTTCCGATTGTTCATTTCAGCCATCCCTTGCGGGAGTGATTCAGGATATTATCATGCATGGCAGAGTACAGGAAGAGACCACTCATTTCAACTGAGTTCAGCTCCTGCTATAAGCACACTTATATGTAAACAGTAGACATTATTTGTGGACACTTCTATATCATTCCCTACATTCGACATTTTGGGCATGCTAGAGCCAGCAAGGCTTCGTAAAGTAATCGGACATCTGACAAATTTTTATGCGATTTATTTTGACGGTAATAGGAACGATCGTTGCTTATGGAAGATGTAAGGTGTTCTGTAATGTTAGTTGATTAAATAAAGTCTTTTAAACTACTTTTTAACTGGCTGAATATCTAAGAAAAGGTGTAGAACGCGTTTCGTCTTCATAAATGTCGACGAGAACGAAGACATGGAAAGGGGCTAATTCAGTCTACCTCGTCATTCAACTAGCGGTAATTGCAGGGCAGTTGTGGTTCTGAATAGAGAATTAATCAAGATAAAAACGATCTGAAAAGGTTTAATGTGTGTATCCTGTGCAAAACCGGATGACAATTATGCTTACATTGCCGTATCAAAATTGCACCAACGGTGCATTTATATTCGCCACCACCGTCATAGGGGGCTCAGTGTAGAAAGGATTCCGCCTCTCGTAGATGTTTCGCGCTAACCTCTAGTTTTAGATACAAGAAAAAACGTAACACCAATACGTAACATTAGAAACACTTACGATGAGTGTGCAACCTTTTTAATTCGATCTTAATAATACGCCCAATTACGTATCATATAGTACAGTTCTACGAGAGTTACTATAGAAGCAAAACGGGTTCATAGGCATCCTTATGACCTGGCGATAGATACCTTAGAAATTCAACCTCTGCAATCTGGACGGAGCATGGCGCTGCTTCGGTTATGTTAAAGTATAAGAACTATCTTGAAGTTGCAGGCTGGCCACACGCACAAACAGTCTCAGACGAGCACTTTTTCGTCAAAGCTCAAAATCCTCGGGTTAAGTGCTGGGTCGTTTTAATCTGTTCGTTGTACTGATACTCGTCACTCGTGAAGATCCTAAACTATTGCTAGACTTTTTCAAAATCGCTTTTTCCAGCTTCTGAACAAGTTGAACAAAGGTCACGAATGCAACAAAAGCATTATATCTTCCACTAATCAGACGCTTCAACTGCTCGAACCGGGTCCCTTCAACAGCAAATTTGTACCGAGCTACGCAGCTCTGACAATCAACTAACGAGGTTATTCATTTGAATATACGTTGGAATATATTCAATGATTTTGTTGATTCGTTGAAGAATCGTTTGCTCTCGATGCCTGTGGCTTTGCTTGTGACCATGTATACGAGAACCTGGATGTACGGTAACTGGTACTGTCAGGTTTCGTGTTTGAAAAAAACATGTATTTTTCAACTTCTCATTAAAGGATAGATAGCTCATTGCCAACTAAATTCGAACGCGAAAGCGATCGTAGCCTATCAGGTTTGTTTCACTACGAAATGATTGCGAGATTTAGCGTTTCATCTAAGAGAAACTAATCGGTAGATGTTAGAGCGTTAACTTACCAGATCGGCATATACAAATCAATTGATTTGCCATCAACAATAGGAAGTTCGTTCTATTTTTTTTTGAGCGTGACAATATCAGCGACGATGAAACGCTATCTTCACGATTCATTGCAGCCTGCCTGATCCGGTACTAGCCTAGTAGTGCAGGCCGTACTTCTATCCTTCCTGGTGTGATAATATCATCAATGCAATAATCGAACCAAATTATCTAGGTTTTATTAATGGGTTCTGCTTAGCTATATCAATGAATTATTTATTAGTAATACGTTAATTTTGATAAAACAATTAATTTGTTTAGAGGAAAAATGTATCTATCTAAGGTATCTCACTTGACCAGTGACTTAAGGCAACTATCGTCGATGGTAAGTGGTGCTAATTGCAGCTTCAGGAAATTTCATGTTCATGTTAAAAGGATCCATGACATCAAACCAATCAGATTTGTTTTCACCTAGAGTAGGTATAGTATTTGTATGGTAGCCAAAAATGGCTGGAGGAAGCTCGCATCAGACAGTCTTAGCTTCGATTGAAGACATGACCTTTAACGCTTAAACGACTGAACGACCAATGACAACCTCTCAAAGCACGCAGTAGGTACACGTAGTGGATGCACGACTCGCGTCAGAGCGAGCAGCTGTTACAGCAAAACAATAGACGAACAAGTCCGATAGTGTTTGAGTTGTCACGCCGTACTACATACCCTCATAAAAGTGTGTGTGTTTTTTTTTTTATCACAAATGCTACCGTGCCAGGACTGTGTGGAAAAGTAAATGAATATTTTCTGTTCGTGGTATATAAAAGATGGTCACATTCATATGAATCCTAAGCGCCAATAGCAGCACTCGCTAATTAATTATCAATTTCATAGGTCCCTTTTTAAAAAGGAGGTAGGATTTTAGCTAACTGAATCAAGTATCCGTCAGAACGCACGCGTCAAATAAGGTGCATCCGCTTTTAATTGGACATTGAAAATATATGAATATAGGCAAATTTCCAAAGTCCTTTTCTGAGCCTGCGGTATTTGAGCATTTACGCTTTAGTAAACCGCATTAAGTCAACACGGCAAACGCTTCATGTTAGTAGAACACTCTTTCTGCATACCGATATCGTTTCCTTTAATTGGGCTTGACGAGCTCTTTAGAATCATACTTTAGAGACAAATCATTTCCCTTATTGGTCGCTATTCATTTACTTTATTGCAAGGGCACAATTGCTTTATGATATTATCTCTATAGTACAGTGAGTTTCGTTGATTTTGATCTAATGACCCATTCGTACCTAGTTTTTTAGGTCTCGGGCTGTTCTTGCTCTGTAAGGAAATATTCGAAATGTATTCCCTGCTGCAGCGTTAAAGACTTGTCCCGATAAAAGGTATAGTCGGAATGAGCCTTGCTCGACTTATCTCGAATTTCTTCAACAGACCTGTGAAACGGCACGGTAATCATATGCCATACTGGCTATTTACCAACCCTTAAGTTGAACCTTATCCAAAGAGGTACGCATTAGCCAGCAAAATGCCTATTTCTTGTATGACTACTCTATTCCTATTTGGTCTTTAACCTCTTGAAGGTGCTTACTTGTAGCCTTTGCAAGAGGAGTTTTTTTTTGGGATCCTTTGACTTTATGTTGACAATATATGTCGCTGTGTTATCACCATATCATTTCATCAGGTATATTTATATACATAGTTTATAGGAATCAATGATTTGATTAAAAGGGTATCCTTGATCAACTTTATTTTTATACTAACACGCTGGTTTCTACGTAACAACCTGACAGAAGCATAGTTACATACAATTACAGTAGATATTTTTGTTTTATGTGTAATTTACGAAGATAACCTTTCATGTTTGCCCACAAAGAAAAATACACTAGTCGTAACTCTGAGACAATCGCATATGTATACACAATGATACCCATCCACCAACGTAGCGAAGATATTTTTCATTTTTCAAAGAAGCACCTGTCACCTACGATGAGTGTTCGTTGATTAAGAGACAGACAGCCAAACACCGAACAATTATTATTAGTGTATAGCCGGTAATTTTCAAAGCACATATATATACAACGAGCTCGATTTTTCCTTACTTTGATTTTAAGTTTTGACAAGGTTGACACACCCATTCAGGACAATTAAGCGTAACACGTCGACTGGATAATCACAAGAAAGGGCATTTTTTAAAGCAGCTGGTATTTGTCTCATGCGCCATCATGCTCTACGAAGACGGTCAAGTCTGAAGATTCAAAGTACTGAAGATACGTCCCGATCCATTTCAGAATGTCTGCAACGATTAAGCGTCGTTTCGACCCTAATCGTTGAAAACTAATTTGTATCTGAGCCATCCGAAACCAACTCAGGGTTGTTCATATAAAAGGAAAAAATACCACCATTGTGTATAGAACAGTAAATCGAAGGTTGAAGGTACTCCTACATCATGGTTTCTAAAGTAAAAACATATAGTAAAAAAAAATGTCCTTTACACATACTAAAACATTTCCAATGCTTCACAGAATCTAGGCAGAAATATAGAATAGGCAATAGAAATCGGAGTAAGCATGCGTGCAACGATCGCTATTTATACAGCTTGTTTATGCATTATATAAATTGTGTAGGATTATAAAAGAAGTATCTTTTTCTTGTTTGAAACAGCAAAAACCAATAGTATTCAAAACACTGCGCAATGGCCGTGGTCACTGTGTCGGCGTCGTACGCAGTCATCAATAAACATATTTTTCAACCTATAAAAAGTTAAGTGACACGTAAAGAACGGAAATACCGTCAACACCTAAGTCGAGAACTGGAGTTAGGTACCTTGCATTTTGTCATGGGGTAGAAAGTAATTTTGTAGGTGGTCAAAGCACATAATTGTATATAAAATAATATATTTAATTTCGCCACTATTGTACCATGTACATTCTTTGCATGAACATGTAGTTTATATTTTAACTGTTAGTTGGCTTGGTCTTGAGATTATTTATACGCAGACTAAAGTGTTAAAAGTAGGATTAATTACGATTATATATACGCAAACCTGCAATATTATGAAGTACTAAAATGTAAGTAAGGGCTATGATTACCTTACCGATATCACGTCTCTGTGCTATTAGCCGAGCAAACTGGCCCAAGAGAGACCCAAGCATTGTGAAGTTTTTTTTATAAAACTAACTTAACAATGTTCCCAGAAGTTAAGTATTTCATATAAACAGTTTTCACAGACATAGAGTTCTTTATTTAATTGAGATCTCCGTCCAGTGGTTTTTAAGTGGGTTCATTCTGAAAGGAGCTGGCGAAATGGCGTGATCGAGAACATTGCAAAGTCTGATACGGTGAATATTTCGTCGTGTGAAACACAACCAGTCAACTTTGTTAGGGTGTTTGAGAAATGATCAGTGCTTTCTTTTCTTTTCGACCATTTTTCGAACAGTACGGTAATTCTTTCCCAATAATAATCGTGCGCAGCAGGACGTGCCGCCATGCATAACACGTCTTTTTGTACCATGACGTAGTGCTAGCGTTCTCAATGCGTTATACGGTCAGCTCGCAGCCGCTACGAGACGGCCTGACGGGATGTTATGAGTGTAGTATACCATAGTGTATCAACCTGTAACCGGCCTCTTCTTCCCCGACGGCGAAGAAATTCGCCAGCCATTGTGGACACTTTGCCTGTCTCAATAGAATATTTTACCGCCCCTTCGCCATCTTTCGCTGCTTCTCTTTATTTCTGAGCTATCACGAACGTAAGCGGTCAGTTCGTTTCGAACCTCGCGTCACGTAAGCACAAGCCGTATTTTTTCTGGACCCTGCTTTTGTCTTATGTCGTTCTGTTTCTACCTAACCAAGCCAATCGGTCAACTAACTTTAAACTTAATTTTGCAACAGGCGGAAAGGTAGGCCATATCTTTTTAGGCTTGTACCTGTGACCGACATAGACCCACTCTCATTTGCACACATCGAAAACGTTCGACGTTACGTTGAACTACGTTTCACTACTCCGCCTGTTGGTGACAGAGTCGGCAAACATCGAATTGAGGCAGGCGCAATGAGCATTAGGACATTGACATTGTTCCTTCACTATGAAACGTAATAACAGTCCCCGTTCAGCAGTATCCAGATGTGTATGATACGTATATACGCCGTTCATCAAAACAATGCGTGCTAGCCGGCGTTCTCTAACCAGCCGCCGCTTCTGTGAAGCCCC
This sequence comes from Varroa jacobsoni, assembly GCF_002532875.2. Classification (NCBI taxonomy): domain Eukaryota; kingdom Metazoa; phylum Arthropoda; class Arachnida; order Mesostigmata; family Varroidae; genus Varroa; species Varroa jacobsoni. The sequence continues at coordinate 106,523 of NW_019213373.1, forward strand.
TGGGGCTCTGTTGAAAACAGAACCCCCTCTGAGGGTTGTCTATATATACGCAAGTGCACCCGATTCGCTACCATCGGGAACAGCGCTGACTCTGACGTAGACGGCATCAATGACCCCAAGTACCGCTGTTTTGACAACGATACGTAGATCTCGAATCGACTTCGCGGGTTGGCACTAACAGACAGCTGGAATTTGCCAGGATACTATAGAATAGCTGTATACTGTCGCATGTCTTATGACTTTGACGTGTATGTCGGTACCCGTACAACTACACAGAAATACTAGAAGTCCCGCCGTTTTTCCGGTGAGCGTAGGTCGCTAAAAGTCGACGCTGAAGCATTATGCTAAAGTCCTTCCTTGTCGCGAACCTTTGTCTCCGCGCAATTTCGTATGTATATACTCGTGTAGTAGAAAGCAGGCCCCCTACTTTGTCTGCAAATGCAACCCCCTCCCACAACAAGAACAACCCGCTAGCTAACGTCGGCTAGGTACAACGAATATACATATGTGGTCAACCTCTCTTACCCCACAGCCGCAACCGTTTTCGTTGTCTATGTCGTGGACAAGTTTGTCAAGTAAACATCCCCCGCCGGCGCTCCAACCAATCAGTCAACCCAACACCGACGTTCTATCACGAGCGGCCTTTTTTCCTTCTATAATAGTTGCAAGTTTCTTCTCCCACTGGGAGGACAAGAGCTCAAGCTTCTTTCCTTTGTGGAACAGGAACAGTGAGCAAATTCGTGCAACTGCCCTTCTCTGCCACGGGACGCATAGACGTCGTTGTTTGACGCAGCTTTGACTTGACATTGCGCTTGCCTCACTTGGAGTTTGTTTTTCGACTCCATCTCCGCCTGCTTCTTTGCTTAAGCCTAGGTTCCCCTGCCGTCCAACTGAACCATGACTGGAGAGAGAAAGCTGCCAAGGGTGCCCTCGTGGACAACTCCTTCGGTTGCTCCATTGTCGCAAAGTAGTAGACTGTTTGGATCGAACTCGAGTAGTGGCAGTCGCTGCCTGCTTACAGCCATGTTTAAAAGACGTTCAAGCCAAAAGAAGCTCAAGTTGAAGCCAGCTTCTGACAAACAACTCGGATCGTTTCGATATGTAGGTAGGTTGCGTACATCAAAGGGCGACGGCTGGCCCTAAACAGTGGCGCTTACTTGGATTCAGGGTAGTAAAGAAACAAATAAGAAATGGAAGAGGTCTATCAACCAGATAAGAAGTCTTTCCTCGTTCTCTTTACCCAATCGACATTGCACTCCGTACTCGATACATTCTGCCATTAGATAAGTAGCCCAGACCTCGCATAGGGGGACGTATTTCTGAATGACTATGTGCTCTGTTATTTGCAAAAACTAGGAAGGTTCATGAGTATTCAGGATATAATAACTGACAAGGTCGTTGTACACTATTGATTTCAACTAAGCTTCGATTTACTCCGATGAGGGGTTTTGTGAGATTTATTTAAAATGAAAAATGCCGTTTCCGCTGACTCTACAGTTTGACAAATGAGCGTAATTTGTGACAATCAGCGAGCGACCTACGTTCCGTAAAAATCTTATAGGGAAATCGACAACGATACGTTACACTTTTAACATATCAGAGAGACGGCAGGAAAGTTAGGCTGGCTTTATATTGGGCAGTTCAAATAGCTCGAAGAAAAACTGAGAATAGCCGTTTCTCGAAGATGTTGAGCGAACAATTCATAAGACGACGATGTTCCAGCTTGTAGTTTTATTAATATCTAACTTGCCGAGTCTTGAGAAGCGTGTACCCTGGTAGCCGAGTGAAACTTACTCGTGGTAGAGTTTTGATAGGCAGATAGTTTGTTTATTACAAAAAACAATTATTTGACTGACCGGCAAGCCTTATGGCGTTAATGTTTCTCAACGCTATTATTACTGTTAAGCATTCCATATAAGTCATTTTCAATTGTAATAATTACACACGAACAGATGTCCCGTAACAAAACATAAAGTTATATAATAAACATTTTGAGAGCAGGATTAACGATAATGTGTGATTATATGCCTGTAAGCAGTCGTAGGACCGGCGACAGTTTTCACGAAGAAACAGGTGTTTTTGGTATTTTACGTATCAAGTTTGTTCGATGACCTTTTCACTACTGAGCAGCGTGTCGGTATTTTTTTCAGGCTTCCAACTTTAACCATGGCTACATCTGGAAGGAGTGTGTTGCCAAGTGACATTCGACATACATACTATCGTTGAATCGTCCGATAGATAACAACATGTAGGGGGTTTCAAGGTCCTTCCGCCATAATAATAGATAAACGATTAAATATCATTTGTTGCATTCGATAGCTAACTGAAACCTAATAATAACATGATAAAATTGCAATCTAACGTTGTTTTCCCTTACTAAACCAGTATTTATTGCATGCTGTATTTAGGAAACCAGCATTGTGCGTTAAAACATAGGCTAGTATACTCCGAAGAAAAAAGACCGCTAGTTTGATATTCCTGCGGTTTCGCTAATATAAACGTGCATATAGCAGTAACTTCTCAGCAGCCAAAAGTGAGGTTCTTCTAGGCCAACGCCGGTAGACATTCGAAGTCCTATTGTTTATTTCTTAGCTTAAATTAAATTGTCGTCGACAAGCTGATGGCCTCCGCGATTCCTCATTCTCCGCGATGCTGTGGCACGGTCCTCATCACGTTTTAACCAAACTAGAATGTTTCCCTCCGTTGTGCCGCTTCCCCGCCTCCCGAACCTACCAACAGCGTCGCATATCCCCGTTTCGTTTAAGCTCCGCTGTGCTCCGTACAAAAATTGCTTTCGATTTTTTTTTTTTATTATAAACAAGCTTTTCTTATCGGTCGAATCGTTGTGCGACGGAAGGCGAGGCTGGGCACGTGCGATCTCTCGAAGGCCGCCGAAAAAGAGCAACGGAGGATGTCAAGGCGAGACTGTAGCAGCATCCACCGGAGTCTCGAAGAGTAGCACGAGGAGAGGCAGCTGTAGAAGTAGAGGGGAGTCGGTGGCAGCAGTAAAGTTGAGCGACTTCGAGAACGGCGCTGCAGCGACGATAGGTGGAACTCAGGATTGGATGAGATTCGTTTCGTTCAAAAAGAACGCTTTCTCTCGCCGTGATAGAACGGCCAGACAATCGACGAACCCCTGAAGCCTATCGGAGGGAGGGATGGATGCATGGGTAGCTCCGAAGAGCTGAGTTACTCATCGCGTTGTTGTGACTTTTCGTCTGCATGCACATGGGGTGTGGAGGACACATTGGGAACGAACTACTAGTAAAACTCTCTAGGAGGTAGTGGAGGTTACGCGAGCACCGTGTGTGCTACTTCCTTAAGGTGACATATAATAGCACATACTATATGGGTAGGTAGGGAGACTTCCATAAACACTATCAGGATATATTTTGCACAAGCCAAGCCAAAAAAAGGACGAACCGGTACCTCATCACAAACAGGTGGTGGTCTTCTGATACAGTAAATGCCGGGTAAGGTTCGCAGTCAGAAAAAGCAATGTTTAGTATGAGAAGAGACCTACCTCTAAAAGGAATCTCTGAAGTACGTTACGATCGACCTGCTGCGATGGTGAAAAGAATAAGATTTCCTAAGTTCAAATGTAGTTGAATTCGCTCTGCTATTTCCGTTATAGTGATCCTTGTGTTTCGAAGATGATGTAGTGTATGAAGATGAGGCAACTCGGTGAGAGTAAAACAGTGGCATGCCAGGTGTGCACTTCATCGTGCAGCTGTTACAACGGTAGCCACTTACCGCCCTGCAATAGACTAGTGATTGGCTTCGTAGGGCTTGTAGGCCTAGCCGCCCTGAGCTTCATCGTCGTCGTATGCCTCCGTATTTTCTATAGGTTTTTGCTTCCCCCCTGTTGGCCTGTTTTCGCTGTTCATCGTCAAAATGAGTACACATCACATCACTTAGCTCAGTCGAACTTCGGTCAAATCCATTTCGTTCAATCTTTCTGTCTGAGGTGAGAGAACTGCAATTCCTCCGTACTCGTCATTTTTCATTTGGGACGTATCCTTGTTTCGCCTGCTTCTAGCTTTTCTTGGTAATATATGTGTATATACGTGGTCAGACGAGGTCGGATAAAGAAGCGATTTCCAGCCAATGTTGCTCGCGGCTATGCCCAAGGGGAGTAACCCTCAGAAGGAGAAAAAAAAAGATAGCAAAACTACTATTAGCCTCTACAACTAAACCAGCCGAAGCAAACTTCGACGGAACAGGTGCCCGCGTGATTTCAGGTTCTCTCCTTCCCATAGGACGAGGTAGCACTACCAGAACCAGCTTCATGGCTGAGCTTGTAAGGAAAGGCGCTTATGCTAGGCAGCGCGGAAATGTCGCTAACAGCCACTATGCAGTTTTCTTGATGGTAAGGGAACGGAGCGTAATGAAGTCAACGGCGTTAAATACGCGGTGCTAAATCGAGCGTAAATGTTCAGGCAGCTGAGTCCTTACATATCCCTGTTGATTGCTTACCAAGGCCTGGCCTCAGCTTTCGATGTACACTCTTGTAGGTTATTTCGACTGTTCCGAGGAACAACGTTTCCGTCTTGGTTATACGCTGATCCGGTCTTTCATTGAAGTATGAAACGATTATTGAAAAAGTTGCAGGGAGAAGAACTGCGCATTGAATGGAGGTCAACGCAAACCTGTCCTGAAAAAGAACCGTTTTAAACCCCGGTTAAGAGAACAGGCTGCTCCTTGAAGCCGAATGAGGATGAGATTAAGGCGATGTTGCAAAAGCCTGCGAGGTCCTAAATGTGCATCACCGTGAATGGAAAACACGTTGTGTCTAGAAGCATATTAGATACATAGCCGACCCAAAAATGAAGAAATTAGCGATAAGACAATATAATACCGCTATTTCCTGGTATTTGATTGGTGATTTTTGTTTCATTAATATGCCGTAACAATTGACTGGAGCGTCCTAGGACAGATTCGCCTTTACTAATATGCCTGTTTCTATTTTCGTTTATAAAATTCAATATTTCTGGCCATAGACTCAGTCATTCGACTTGTTTCTATATTTTGAACCATTATCACGTCTACTCTAAATGGGCCTATCACAAACATTGCGCTATTCACCTGCGTTTTACGGCATTAGAGGATAAGTGTTTCCAATGTGCTCCAGCCATATGAATACCTCCCTGTGTCAGCCACACCTTGTTGTCTCTGTTCTCGGTAAAGCACTGACTTCTAAGATCACTGGTTTAACTCGCTCTCGCACAGCCGTTGTCTCTCGGGGAACAACGTTGAAGGCTTTTTTGATTTACCTATAAATATTCATTTCTGCTTGCCCGAATTATTCACCGTGTGCGTTTTTTCCACCAATAGTCACTTCTCCACCCCCAGCGACCAATATCGCGACCCAACGCTTTGAGGTTTTCATAACGCCCCTTTCTGTGATCCGCCTATAGTCAGCCAGGTCCACCCGCTGCACTCTAGAACGCACTGCTTTCTCTGTCCACTATTCTTCCCCCTTTACGCCGTGATGCAAAGCAGACTCGACCCACGCGCCTGTGTACCAGTTCTCTCCTTTACCCGTTTGCCAGCCACGTTTCGGGCTTCGTCTTCACCATCGCCAACCAGAGATCCACCATCCGTTATCGACCAACTGATGGCATCACTATAGGTGGTCACTTGTCTACTGTTGTTTCACCTACCAGCCCCCGCCATATCCACGGCCAGCCACATTATGGCCAGCTTTAGTCCATAAAGGACCTCTTCGTGCGAGGTCCTCGCTGCGAACGACTGAGATAAAGGGTATTGTGCTGGCAAAGAACGAGCTGAGAGCGATGCAGATTTAGAGAAGACACTTGCCGATTTCTCTTTACGTCTCGCTCCATCCCTCTACTACAGCTACACTGTAAACTGAAAAACTTGTAGTGCCCGTCGCGCTTTATGCTGGCAATACTGCAGCTATGAACAATACGCGTTGCAAGTGCGTCTCGTGCTGGCCTTTGTGCCTCGGGCCTGGGTATCAATTTTATCTATTATTTCCACGGCTAAAGGGTGGGTGCCGTATCATGGCTGTTGCTCTGCAGTGTAAAGCAGCGCTGTGGTGCGGTATAACCAGCTCTGATACCTGAAGTCGCAATCATCGATGAAGCTAACAGCGTAGATCCGGTGCCGTAGCGGGCAGCTCTGAAACCTTTACTTTTGCCTTGTTCCCTGCGCACATATCTTCCATGTATGATTTGGTTTGTGTTTAGATAGTTTCTTCTTACCTTGTAGAGGCGAAGAACGTGAATAGGATAAATGTAGGCCATTTTGCAAACATACAAGTAGATAGTTAAGGCCCTCGGTTTTTCATTACGTACTATCTTGGTTGACTGCAGACAAAAAACCAGCAGGCTTAGACCGGTCGTAGTATGCTCTTTATTAGATTGTTATCATTTGTTTAGGTCCAAGAAACGTTTTTATCTGCATTAACTATCTTAGTTGTAGAATAACTAACAATTGCTATTTGCACGAATACCGAAGTTCACTGAAAGAATGGCAATTTATGTACTTAAATGTAACAATTTTCAGGCGTGTGACGTTTCCACATGCCTACGCAGCTTGAAGTCGCATACTCACGGATATCAAAACTCCACATTGAAAACGTAACGATGATACGTTTACGGATTTTCATCTATCTGTATGCATGATTAACGATGTCTAATTTTCTACAAATTGTTTCAAACATCTTTCTTGTCTAAAAGTTGCCTGTAAATTATTTATTTTACTGAAAAACAGGCCAGGATTATAACACTCTTTTAAATGTTACCGGTACAGTGAATCCCGCCATGTTAGCGTAAAATGTAAATCATCACCGACGGTGTAGTGCGTTACAATATGTAGGAAGCCAAGCGTCTTTTAGACGCTACAGGGATTAGATCTTTCAGACTTTCGATCGCCCCATTGTAGAATCGTTTATCAATCATGGTTTATGTTCTAAACAAGATGATATGCGTTAATTAAGCAACGTAGACAGCCGATATGTTTTTTTTTTACTATTCATCTAAGACTGTGTAGGTAAAAATAGGTTTTTAGTCAATAATCCAGTTCTTGCCGCGCATCCTTGACGGAGCTTTACAACACAAAGGATGCTTTCATTTTGCAAAGTAGCATTTTGCCTATTTATCAGAGCTTGAAACAGAATTTTCCAGCTAAATTTATCCCTTAAAATTATAACGATGACAATAAACTACAATAAGCTACAATGGATCTCTAAAAATCTTCGTTCCCTAAAGTTGAATGTATTACGGTGCTTAAAAGTTGCTAAATATCTTCCTTACATGAGCCAAATTACAAAAAATTTTTGAATTAAGAGCCTCTTTGTTAAAGCGAATGTATACATAGAGCATACATAAATCGCTTTTAACCTATTTTCCGTTGTTTTATATCGCTTTTTATCTCTGTTATTATATATCTATATTATTTCGCTTCAAAGAACAGATCTTCCTCCACCGGTAGTTGTCATGTTGATTTTGTACACCTGTTTCATGCCTAGATAATTTATCTAAGATTATTACACGGCACGACTGTTTAGTCGAATCGAAACATATATACTGCGATGCTTTTATCCTCTATATTCCCTATCAGAAGAAATGCTAAGTACGCAACCCTGCGAATTTGCTCAACGTAACACCCAAAAAAATTCTATCACATGTTATGTTTCTACACAATTAAATTTAATCGATTACGTCTCGTAGGACAATGAACAAAGATCCCCCGATCTGAACAAACCGGCCTATAAAGACGAACTGTCCTTATTTGACCTTACTCGCTCGCTGTATTCAGCTACCTCAGATGCAACGAGATCTTCAGTTGCTTTTTTGTGGGTATACATTTCTTCTCGTCTAAATGCCAGCATGCAAAGACGCATTCTCTTTTATGAGTAAGGGTGTACATTATTTTCAATACGCCCAACGCGTGGGTTCTGGTTTCCATCACAGCTGAGCAACAGCGGCAGGTAACTGCTCCACTTAGGTGGCCTTACCGTTCGTTGCTTCCATTTCTCAAATTCAGTTTGAGACCAGACACTTACAAAGTTCGACAAACCGCACTCTACCTTATGCGATCGCCTTCATCCGTTATTTATAAGCCGATAGTTTAAGACCTGTCTCTGATTTTGGAATATAGGCAGCTATCTGGTATGGCTAGAGTTGCCAAACACGCTCCCCTGCGTAGACAGCGAAGCCCTGTGTCGGAGGAGCTACTTCGAAATTTAAGGAATAATCAGTTTGCTTGAGAGGATTCGATTTTACATATCTCGAGAATAGAGATCTTATACCATTTACTGTGACATAACAAAGCATGCGTACGTATCCGGTAAAATTGTATAATGAGTACATATTTCTTCAGTAACGAAAAGCTGTTGAATGTATTTCTTTTTTTAACCCGGAACGTATACACTACTTATGCTTAATAAGAGACGCATGTAATTGTAGAGGTCGTGTAATGGAGAGGCTTGTTTTTCCGTTGGGTCGTCCCCAGTGCTATTTTTTGTGTACGTTCTATCCTTTCTGGGGCTCCTCATCGCATTCGGCGGGTACTGTTGATGAACTTGCTGACATCCTGTCTTGCATTTCTTCTTTGTTCGCTTTCGTACTTGGAAATTCATTGTGCTCCCACTATAATAAGATTCATTTTCTTTAGCAGCTAAAGTTACTATGCATGTCATCTTTAAATCTATATTTATAAACTTGTGCCAGATGCCTACTGATAGCAACGGTTTGGCGCGTCTACCCTATATACTTTGAATCTATCGGCCATCATTTTGGTGTAGGTGGAGTACCACACGTAATGCACATGTATCGAAGCCACTAGATACGTATCACACTAAGCCGCACTTCCTAGACAGCTTTTTACGACGTTACATCTTCGTATGATATATTATCTGCAGAAGAAGGAAGAAATGATCTGTGTTTATTTTGTAGATCTTTTTTTTTTCACATATGAAACACTTGGAAAATTCTAGACGCTTTTCGTGTTTTACGAGAGTCTATTTTGTAATTAATTAATGCCTTTGCTTACTTTGAGATACTTTACTTTTCAACGCAGCTGCAAGGTGGATTACCACTGTGACTCGTAGAGCTGGGGCAGTTCTGGCAGTAGTGTACAAGTATGCCTTTCAATGAGAACGAGGGTCATCCCTTGTGAATGATCTTATATTTATAAATTGTATGCAATGTTGCTTGTCGCATGGAGATCTATTTTTGCCACATGCTCTTCTTAGATCGTCAATAATTCCATCTGGGAATAGTCGCCAAAGTAATTTCAATACGTTTACTTTGAGAATACATTATACGATGATTATATAATAACCCTGTTTTATAGTTGCGTGTCAGGATTGCTACTGTTAAAGCCCTTGAGGTATACTGCCTTTTGATTTTGCAATACCTTTCAATACAGTAAATAAATCTCTACCTATAGTTTTTATTTGATAAAGTTCTTGGTTTAACAGCTGATGACGTTATGAGACCAAGGCGATACTTAGACTAACAAACCTTAACCACTGCAGTGTCATGGAGACACGCTACTAGACTTAGACGGCCTGTCCCGCTTGTTTAGATCATTGAAAATCGTATCGTTTAAGCTATCTTTACATTCGGACCTCGTAATGTGTGTGTCAAATTTAATAGAGGACCGTAGTATTGTGTGAGAAGGTATGCAGCTATACCACTCGCCTTTGGCTTCTCCTACAGAGTAACCTTTCTACGCTTCCCTATGAATGTGACTTGTTTTTCTGAGATGTTCCGTGCACGGTTTCACGACTGCTTTACGACCAGTCTCCATCGATATCTACAGTAATAAGCGTAAAAAGCGCTATACAGAAGATGGGATAAGGTGTGTAGGAGTCAGGTGAATTGTGGAAATTTTTGTATCGTTACACTCCCGCCATCTTCGACTATACATATATGATGGTCGATAGTTTGGCCTATATCGGCTTCTTTTCTTGCATATGGTAGTTCTCGAGCTTGTTCCTTGCAGAGATGATATTTTGCACTTCCCTGCACTCTAAGACTACCTGAAATAGTTTGGCAGGAGCACTTCGTTCGGAAGTCAGCGCCAGCAGCAGGCGACTGTGGAGCGCCTACTGACGACGGTAGGAATACCCAGTTGGATCCAGTAGCAGCAGAAATAGGAGCGAGAATAACTGCACTAGTGGAATCGCCTCTTGCTCGCAATTACCAATCCGAAAATACGCGATTTCTCCTCTGCGATCAAACCCCCGTTCCCGTTACGGGAACTGCTGTCATCATCGTCATAGCGTGCCCGTGCAGACGTCGTAAGCCTATTCCTTTACTCGTTGACTCGTCGTCTTCCGACTTTGCGGTTGATACGTACCGTAGGAAAAACCTCTAGAAATCTCCCAAGCCTTCTCACCGACTCTCTATCACAATACGGAAAGTTCCAAAATATCCAACATCCCTCGGAGGAACAGCTGGCACTCAGGAGCTCACCATCGTGGTCGCTTTCTGCACCTGGGTACTGGCAAGCTCCTTGGTACCGGCGACGCCAAAACTTGTCAGCGAAAAGATTCCTCTTGCGACGCTTTCTGTTTCAGTTAGATAGTGCTTTCAATGCCTGACTATGTTCCAGTTTCGCGGGAACAAGCGGAATTTCAATATTGAACGTTCCCGCTGAAAGCGTTCCTTCCTTCATTTGGAATCGTCACGGCTCTTGCTAAAAGTAACGAATTGTGGATGAAAGTTACAAAGCTCCTGATCGGAAAGCTTTGTATAAACATGGGAACAACATGAGCAAGTTAATGTATAGTAAAATGTGTATCACATGTGGGAAAAGTTACTTCCATGGATTATCAGGATCAATTTCGACTTTAATGCATGAACTCGAGATTATGGATTGCAGCATAAGAATGTCATGGTGTGCGCAGGTGTCCACCTACACTGACAGTAAAAAACATATTGGAGTGTATATAATTACACGTATAATATAAATAGGTTGTTAATAAGCAGATGCTATTCGAGCTTAATAAGGCAACTCGAGAAACTCGTTCGACTCTATTGTACAATATGTTGTTTTAGTTGGTAGCTGCATATCCAGAATGTATCATACATAGAACATAGCATGCGCCTTAAAAACATCTACTTAACATAACTTTCAGAGGTAACTCGAACTGTTTCTTGCCTTGCTTTCAAGTATCTTCAACCAGTATATTGTCACGACAGTAGCAGGCCTGAGTAAGTTTCACACTTGATTTGTAAAAACTTTTTAGTTCACTCATTACAGTTAATTGCTGACCCGTTTGTAGATCCTCTCTTATGACCCCTCCCCCCACCATGATCCCATCCGTGAGAGACGTTTCGATACACAGTATCTAATTTTTGCTGAGAGGGTAAACAGACACAAATAAACAGTCGTCAATCATATTATTAATAAGCTCAGATGTTTCTATCATGGTGCATTCGTAATTGTTACAACAGGCGGCGAACGTCGTTGGCCTCTTGAGAGAAAGCCCTCTCCTCTTCATCCATGCAGAAAAATATATCCGTCGGCTACAATCCACAGTAGACAGTAGTACTTAAATAAATGCTGCTGAGTCTGCTATCCTTTGTATGCCCCCTGTATTTTTTCCTTAAGTCTGTTGGTCAGATGTCTTATCATTTCTTAGATCTGTATGCCATAGAAAATCTGACTTTGCAAGAACGATGACACTGCACCATGTGAAGCACAATAGATAGGCTGTGACCTTCTGTTGCCGCATATTAAAAAACCGTCAAGTTGCATTCATTGTTGTCTCGTCAGTCAAGTGAAGCAGCGCCTTTTCCGTTGACTTTTTTCTATAGAGGCCGATTTTAGAGGCGAGACAATCGGACATCATTTTGCTTCGTCATCCTCTTCGTCTTCTTAGCGCGCCTTTTTTTCATGTGTAGGAAATAAGGAAGTCCTACATGCCACCACGTTGAATAACTTGCTTGTCGTCTTCATTTAAGGCACGAATCCCCACAGCTTGCTTCTGTTGGATACAAATACAGAGTGCACATGATGAGATGTTCCTACGAATGGAAAATATTGTGATTGTGGCACTTCTATTACAAAAAAAAAAAACAAGGAATAGTAGAAAAAGACGATGAGCGAATATGCTGACAACGCGCGCACGCGCTGAAAACGATGTCTTGGCGGTGGAAAACGGAGGGAACAAAACGAGACATCAACTAAATCCTGTGTGACCAAAAACGATGGAAGCAGCTGCTGACTCAAAATAACAGCGAAGCCAACAGGACGACTATGCGCAGAAAAGCGGAGAAAAATAGAAACGCTGGATGCCTATGTGGTTCCAGCAATTAGGAAGGTTTTACAACGGGTGATCGAACGAAACCGTTGAGAAACCGGAGACTTGACAATCGTTCCTTAAACAACAATAATTTGGTAGGATAATTTAAATGTTTTGCCGTTTTTCCACCGCAGTATACCTTGTTGCGGACCGTTGTTCCTTAATTGTGAAACGGAGAAAGCATCTCCAACAGTTAGACGGTTCTGACTGGGATGAAAACGACGTTACAATATGCTGGAGCAAACGAAACAAAAGACCGAAAGTTCGACCTATTTTATTTATTAATTTTTTACATAGCCTGCATTAATGTACAGAGGAATATTATTTGAATGTAACAGAATTCTGAGTATAATATAGCTATAATCTACATAAAACATAATTGAAAACTTTGCAGACATAATTCTAGGCAATAAAATTGCTTTTTTTAAATCATAGTAGTTGAGAAGCTTGTGAATCTACAGTAAATAATGTAAGTTTTAGTGAAGACTGATATTGTTTTAATTATACAGTGCTTAACGGTTGGTCCCATTCATTACAAAATGGGACATGTATTCGGCCGGTTTCGAATTTTAACTACCTTACGGTAGCCGAAATTCAATTGGCAAACATGTTAACCGCTGTATCGTCACGGGCAAAACCCAAAATAACCGTAAACGAAACTTTCGCGGGGCACAATATTAATAAAGTCAATGTTAATAACGGTAGAAGTACCACAATTGTAGGCCATACCGTACCACCGAAGAGGTTTCGCGCCCAGTCTTCGTTAGATACGGCACAGTATCTAAGCTGATAAAGTTATGCTTGAGATAAGCTTGCCATTTTGTCACGTTTGCCCATTGCCATAAACAGACTTAGTATCATTGATTTAACCAGACCGATATCTTTTCACCTACTATGGTAAGTAACGAGATTTCGACGTTAGAAAAAAACTCTTTAGATGTTTAATTTTTGCTACAAGTAAGGATTCCTATAAAAATAGCTAAGCTGATACCTTCATTCATAACTTTCTTTATTATAACATAATTCTTTATAAAAAAAAAAGTTCTGAATAGACAAAAAAAACTCGCTACGACCTTAGCCTATCGCATGAGATGAAATATAGAAATGCATATACTCAGTATACCTTTACTGCTGTGCTTATCGGTTTAGGCATTCTGTTTTGTTGCGTTAATATATTTTATGGATTAAATCTTGACATAATCATTAAATTAATAAAAAAAAAAACGAATCCGCTCTTTTTTTCATGACGAGCAAAAAAATTACGTTAAATTACTGATTCGTTATCCCAATATGGTGTACAATTATCTTTTGTCCTCGTTTTTCTTTATCTAGTCTTTTTTTGTTACTTGCTGTACTGCCCAGGCCCATGGACTTTTCATCTTCGTTCATTGGAGAAATTTTTCGATGAGCTCTTTTCTTACTAATGCTGAATGCCAGGCTATCTTTGACACGGCATGAAGGAGACCTCCCCATCAATCAGACCAACTGACCTCTCAGACCCAGAGTTAGTTCCGCTTACAAGACAAACACACACACACACACACGAATATAGGATACTCACTCAATGTGCAAGTATGTACAACTACGTCGATTTCTTTTAGCGACCGAAAAGATTGATCCTTCACAGCCTCGTTTTATAGATTAATTTCTTAGATGGATTTGTTGCTCTCGTAGGTAGGCTATCTCCTGGTGAAAAGCAGATGAATTGGGCAGGGGGAACTCAGAGATTCGAAATGTTAACTGATCATAACTGATCACCCGTGCTTCACTGGTCTTAGTAATGTTAGCCCTACTCCCACTGGTATGACATTGTCCGTCTTGTGAAATGAAAACTTCAAGTAGCTGGTGCACGCGAGTCCATTTAATGGAGGTCGAACGTGAGCTAGGATCATGGATAAGGCCTTTCATCTTAGGGATTTGGGACGACACTTGGCAAGTTATAAACTAAGCACATGTCATCGATATTTAACTGGTACCACTATTAGCGCTGCAGAATGACAGGTTCTGGGCAAGCAATATGTATATCGATATGGAAACTGATGGATGTGAAATACCGATTGTATTTGGATTGGAATCGGAAAAACTGATGAATCTGAGAGGTGGGGTACTGGTCTGGGTCGCATAGTTATCGAACGTCTAGAATTTTTAAATTAGCGCCGACGTAGAGAACTGTTTGTCTGCTAGCATAGTAGACGCATTTCGTTTAAGCGTTAGAGGGGCACACAGCTTCTTTCCCCCTACCTGACTTTGATACATCAAACATCGCGATACGATCGAGAATGGAAGCTCCGACATTACACAAGACAAGGGGTCCAAACTGCACAATCTGGACTAATTCTCCATCAGAAAAATGTCTTTGTCATATAATAAAGGTAAAATTGCGCCATAGAGCACCCAAATGAAAGAATAACACAAAAATTGGCCAATTGGCAGACAACAAATACAACACTAGACGTTTTGTACCACCACCATAATTTAAAAAAATAGCGTAATCAATAACTGATTACCTTCTATATTGATGGGGTTTTATAGGGAAACTATTGACGATACTTTAGTTTGATCTATTTCAAAGCTGTCATACCCTAAAGCGACACATGCGCTGATTGATTCTACTTGACTATCGGCTACTCACAGTGGTAAATGGACGCACGGTTCTTTCAGGAAGTTATGCGGTAGTTTACTTTGGTCAGTTACTTGAGTTAAGCAAGTGATTTATAGCATTAGAAGACTAAAATAAAATCATCGCATTGAGTTAAATAGTAACACTCACTCAAGTCATGTATGAATTTGAATAAAAAAAAAAGTAACGAAAAAGATTATTTTAAAAATATTTTTAATTAACTTGTTCATGTATTGCATTGTGGTTTTTGCAATAATTTTTGCAATTTTTGCAATTTTTTACATGCCTGCTATCTGACACAAAATAATTATTGGGGATAGAAAATGAAAAGGTTATGTTTACTTGTTTCGCGATGATCATACCCTATTCATCATCCGTCAGCTTGTATGTAAAGCAAGACGTAGGCCTCAAGAAGGTTTACAACGGTGAGATAACTATTAAAAAAAGAAGCGGGTTTTTAACTAGAGCAGCATATATGTTAACTTTTTTTACCTATTTTTTTCCAAACGGAAGAGTTCTAACGGCAGGCTTATGTCTTATTCAACTGTAAGACTCCACCGACCTATGTTACAGGGATTCGAAATGAGGATTATGCAGTTAGCTAAGGTACGCAACAGAATTTCTTCTCTATAATACGCATGATAAATCTTGTTGTATCAGAGCAATATATAGCTAGATTATACTTGTACCATATGCGATAGATTTATCCGGTAATTATATAGGTTATGTGTCGCTTATTTACTTCATTAGTAATACTTTATAATCGCTGCGTACGTGAGTTTAAGCTGAGAATACGGTCTGTAGATATCTCAAGCAGGGTCGTTATCGATTGGCGGAGCTGTATGGGAAATCATTCGGATCAAACAGCCCTAATGGGTTTCAAACTGCCGGCATCATGAAAGCTACAAGGATCCGGACCAAACAAAATCGGTGCGGAGATGAATGATTAGTGAGCTTAACAGTAGCCAGGTGTTATAAATCGTCTTTCCTTATTACTTAAAATATCCAAGTGCTGCCTAATAAAGGAGCAAACTGAAGATACCGATAAGAATTATCATCCTAACGTCGAAATTTGGCGCCTTCACAAGTTCCTTCCTGGACCATGATATCACTGCGCAAGCGTATTTATGTGTCAAACGACATTGATCATTTGAATAACAATATGGATTTGCATATTACGGTTCCTCAGTGATGCCCCATCTCTGATGAACAGAGGATGTTCGTCAACTGCGAGATCAAGTAGTCCTTTAAACAAATCACTGAGTTTGCGGCTTCTTTATGGGATTATGCAGTTGAATACTGCCACGCTTGAAAGACGTTGTCATCTTTTTTGTATCGGAAAAAATCGGAGGGACTTTCGGAGGAATCAATTATAGGAGCATCTGATTGAATCAAACTTTAAATACCTAGTATCCACCATAACATCTATTGATTCAGGACACATGTCTCACAAAATATTTGACATTTGGTAAGCCTAGTACCTACGATTTTAGCTCCTCCGAAGTGCCTATAGAGTATTCGATGCATCAGATTCTTTTGTATGAGAGTTTAATTAATGGAAAAATATAACATGTTTATAGAGCAAAGAGCGTTAAAAATCTCAACGGCGTGTATTTGCCTATTTTCAAAAAAATAAGTACCATATATAATTAAGTTATCAGTAGCCGATAGTAAAATACTGTACTGTTTTTTATTTTAATACAATTTATACAATTTTTCATTGAAATTAATTGTCATAAATTGTTAGCCTAAAAAATAATTTCAACTTTGGCCTAGTGCTATTCTATTGTAGCTTATATAATGTACAAATAATCGGAAGCTTTATTTTTTTTTTTGAAATTTGATTCTAAATTTATTGGCCTAGTCTAAATGCAGCAGGCATGAAAATCGACAAACAACTCAACAAGCAGTTACATGATGTAATTTCTCTATTAATTAAGCCCCCGCGTAGCTTTTGTGTCGGGCCAATGTATTTGATAATTAACTCAGCCTTCCTGTAAATGTAGAAGTAAACAAGGCTGGTGGAAAACTCTCCTTTCCAGTCACCTATTGGCAGCTCGAAGTATCAGCGTCAACTCCGGTGTAGTTGGCATAAATAGATCTAGAGGCTGTTTAACTCTTGACTCTATCTATTTGATATCAATCCCTCCTAAGGATCAAAGGTTCACACCTTAGAACCGATATGCACTGTGAACTAGTACCTTAGTTTTTGTGGTAAACCGATTTGCAAGCATTTGAAACCTTATGATATAGACTAACTGAATTTTCTTTGTAACTATTCATCTAGTCTTACTTCACTTTCGTTAGGCAGAAGACCGACGTTAAACAAAGGGTCATATAAACTTAACAACGTTCTAGTTTATCTGCTTTATTTTTCCAGACTCCTTCGTTAAGATAACGCAAGCACCCTTTTACACTGCTGCTGCTTCTGTTGTGTCATTCATGAACTCGTTTTTGACAACCGTAATCCTTTTAATTCAAAGGCAGTTAGCGGGTTTGCCATTGTGGGGAGTGCTGAACGCCGCGTAACAGCGTAACCCCAAAGATTATTCTAGCGTTCCGATATCTTCCACCAATAGCAGATATAAAAAAGGAAAAAAAATGGTAGTAGTATTGTCTGGCAGAAGTCACTCGATGGTTTCGGACGACACATACCTGCCTTTCCTAGGCCTGACGCAAGAAGCCCCCAAAAAAAGCCAGACCACGGATCGCACTTGTGGTTTAACCTGAGCGCCACCAGTTGACTTTTGGCTTATTCTTTAGCTAAAGTAATTAACTATAGGTTAGATGGCGGCAATAGCAGTATTACCCTAATATCGCCGCAAAAATTACCCTAATATCATCTGGTAATTACCCCAGTAATCACCCCCAACATTATCCAATAATTATCCCCAATATTATCCAATAATTACCCCTAATATTATCCTAACATTACCCAAACATTTACCTCCGATTATTCCCCTAATATCACCTTGTAATTACTCTAATATAACCCTAATGACTACCCTACTATTGCTTCAATACTATCCTACGAATTACCCTAATATTACCCTGATAGTTGTTCTAATATTATCCTAACATCATCAGGTAATTATACTACTATTACCCTAATAATTACACAATTTTACCATGAGATTATTCTATCCCTAATATTATCCAATGGTTAGTCTAATTTCATCCTAATGATTACCCTCATATCACTCCAATAATTACCTTAATATTATCCAAATATCACTAGTAATAGGTAATTGACCTAGTATTACTCTACTATTACTTTAATGCCAACCGGTAATTACCCTAGTATTACCCTAACATCATCCCCAAAATTACCCCAATAAAACCCAGTAATGACTCCAGTGTTACCCAAATATTACCTCGATAGGTACGCTAATATTACCCTAATATGACCGGGTAATTACCCCTAATATTATTTTAATATTATTCAAAAATTAGCCTAATATTATCCAATGGTTACGCTAATATCATACCAATAATTACCCTAATATCACTAAATGATCATCCCAGTATTACCCTAACCTTATCCAATGATTACCCCTAACGTTACCCTAATATCACCCCAAAAATTAACAAATGTCAAAAAGGAGCGGGGTTTTAACTAGGGCAGCATATATTTTAGCTTTTCTACCTACCTTTCCAAACGGGAGAGTTCTAACTACAGGCTTATGTCTTATTCAACTGCATGAGTCCACCAACTTATCTCCTAGGGATTCAAAATTAGGGTCATCCAGCTGGCTAAGGTATGCAAAAGTGTTTTCTATAATACGCATGCTAAATCCCGTTATATCAGAGCACTGTATAGCTAGATAGATAGATAGATAGCTTTATCCGGTAATTGCATAGGTTATGTATCGTTTATTTATTTACTTAATATTTTAAAATCGCTATGTACGTGAGTTTAAACTGAGAATACGATTTGCTGCTAGCAAAGCTGTAGAGGAAATCCTTCGAATCAAACAGCTCCAATGGGTTTCAAACAGGCCGCATCATGAAAACTACAAGGGTCCGGACCAAACACAATCGGTGCAGAGATGAATGATTAGAGAGCTTAACAGTGACCAAGTGTTATAAACATTCATAACATAAAATACCCAGGTGCTGCCTAATGAAGAATCGAGCAGAAGATACCGATAAGAATTATCATTCTAAAGTTGAAATTTTGCGCCTTCGCAAGTTTTTCGTTGGACCATGATATCACTGCGCAAGCATATTTATGTGTCGGACGACATTGAACATTTGAATAACAATACCGATTTGTCTAATGAATAGAGAATATTTGTCAACAACGAGGTCAATTAGTCTTTTAAACAAATCACTGAGTTTGCGGCTTATTTGTTGAATATTGCCATGTTTCAAAAACGCTGACATTTCTTTTGGATAGAAAAAAATCGGAAAGATTTTCGGGGAAATCTATTATAGGAGCACCCGAATGAATCAAACACTAGTTTCCACCATAACATCTATTGATTCAGGACACATGTCTCACAAAATATTTGTAGTAGGTACTAAAATCGTAGGTAGGCGTAGTACCTACGATTTTAGTACTCTTACAAAGTGTCTATAGAGTATTCGATGCACTAGATTCTTTTGTATGAGAGTTTAAGTAATAGAAAAAGATAGCATGTTTATAGAGAAAAGAGCGTTAAAAACTCTAATTTGCCCATGTTAAAAAAAAAATAAGTACCATACATAATTAGGTACATTATGAGTAGACGATAGTAACACACTAAACTGTTTGTGTCGATTTTTTATCTAAACTAATTGCCGTAAAATGTTAGCCTGAAAAATAATTTCAACTTTAGCCTATTGCTATTCTATTGTATCTTATATAGCATAAAAATCATCGGAAACTTTTTTTTTTTAAATTTGGTTCTAAATTTATTGGCTTAGTCAAAATGCAGTAGGTCTAAAAATCGGTAAGCAATTCAACGGGCAGCTACATGATGTAATTTCTCTATTAATTATGCCTCTACATAGCTTTTGTGTAGGGCCAATATATTTAATAATAGGAAAACTCTTCCTTCCAGTCGGTGCTAACGCCACCTATTGGCAGCTCGGAGCATCAGCATCAACTCCGGTGTAACTGGCGTTATATGAACCCACATAATATATTGTACATAAATAGATCTAGAAGCTGTTTAACTCGTGGCTCTATCTATCTGATATCAATTTCTCCTAGGGATCATAGGTTCACACCTTAAAACCAATATGCACTGTGAAGCTAGTACCTTAATTTTTGTTCCAAATCGATTTGCAAGCATTTAAAACCTTATGATATTGGCTAACTAAATTTTGTTTGTACCTAGTCATCTAGCCTTACCTCACTTTCGTTAGACAGGAGACCAGCGTTAAATAAAGGATCGTATAAACTTAACAACTAGCTTATCTACTTGAATTTTCCAGACTCCCTTTAGAAGATAACGCAGGCACCCTTTTACACTGCTACGGCTTCTGTTGTGTCATTTATGAACTCGTTCTTGACAACCGCAATCCCTTTAACTCAAAGGCGGGTAGCGAGTTTACAATTGTTAGGAGTGCTGAATGCCGCGTAACAGGGAAACCCAAAAGATCATTCGAGCGTTCCGATGTCTTCCACCAATAGCAGATACCAAAGAGGAAGGAAACTGCTAATAGTACGGCAGAAGTCACCCGACTGCCGTACAGATGACATATACGTGCCTTTCCTAGGCCCGACGCAAGAAGCTCCCCTATCCAGTAAAAGCCAGACCACCCATCACAGTCCGTTTTATCCATTCGCTACCATTCACCACTTATAAACGGAGTCTCGTATGTGGTCGCAGCTGCTCGAACATCCGTCGATCACCACTATTGACAGCAAAGTAGCCTAACCTGAGCGCCACCAGCTGACTTTGGGCTACTGTTTAGCTAAAGTTACTAACTATAGGCTAGACGGTGACAATAGCAGGCGATAGGTTGCAGCACAGCAGTAAAACGCTCTGCTAGCTAATAGTATCTCCAAGGCTGCCTTCGCTGGCCTTCATGAGACCTTTAAGAAAAGAAGTCTAAAGTTAGAACTCAAGAGATAGTTTCTCGTAGTGTGTTCTACAAGGCTGGCTAAACATAACTGCCAAGCAATTGACTGCTGCTGATGGCTACTACTGCTAATGTTGCTTTGTGAACGAAGCAGATGTGGGGGCCGTTCTGCTACCCGCCTGGCAATCGTCAGGTGTTGGGCGTCTATGGCAGAACGACTTCGGGCTGTTGGCGTTCTGCCATCGATCTTAACAAACGTCTTTCATGTGGTGCCGACTGACATGTCAAGTGGTAGTGGGCTGCTGGTTGTAGTCGGATGGTGGCGGGT
This sequence comes from Varroa jacobsoni, assembly GCF_002532875.2. Classification (NCBI taxonomy): domain Eukaryota; kingdom Metazoa; phylum Arthropoda; class Arachnida; order Mesostigmata; family Varroidae; genus Varroa; species Varroa jacobsoni. The sequence continues at coordinate 127,769 of NW_019213373.1, forward strand.
TGCCCTTTGAACGCTATGTGCATGCACACCGGACGCGGCGTCATGGCGTTCGAGTCAAGGTAAAAGATGACGAGAATTCGAGTGACTCCTTGTGACTTTGGGCGGGCGTCCCGATAAAGCACTGGCTAACAACAAATTACTAGAGTCATTGTAAAGACTGCCGGCAGCTCTTGGTTATGGCAGCAATGCCTAAAGCTCGTCGAGGGAGAAGACGAGGAAGAATCCTTTATCATTTACTTAAATGTTAAAAGCATCAAACCTTTGGAGAAACCCGAAATAACATGTGGTCACAGGAACTACGCAGTATAACGATAAATTCAACGACAAAAGTCATTATCGAGCAGCGTACAAAATAATATGCGATTGTTTAATGAGGCTATAGTTAAACCCAGTGTGCAGGTGTAGTCGTCGATATACTAATAGGAACCATCTATCCTGGTGATGGCTCCGATGGTAGCCAAGCTGATATTTTGCATGAGTTACACGTTCAAGTCTGGACGTCCGTGCAAGTAACTTTTCTATGACGAAGTTACGCTCACGGGAAGAAACACTATGTGCTTTAAGAGGGAATGATTGCCGAAGAAATTTTATGCGTCACATGAAACGTGTCAATCAAAACAACAAACCAACAAAGGTAACAGAAGCTACAGGCGACAAAGTCGGTGCCAGCAGCTTTATGTTGATGACAAAGAGGCTAGCTTGAGCTTTCCAAGATGGATAGTGTGAAAGGCATATGAGAAAACATTGCATGATCTACAATAGCATAGTCGCGTAAGCCCCGTACTTTAATTCGATCTTAATACTCGGGCGATCGTTCCTTGAACTGCTTAATATATATATATATATATATATATATATATATATATATGCCACAAGGTTAAGATAAGGATCCCACTCCAAGAAAGCTACCCTTAAAATGATCCAATATAACTCTCGAAAGAGCTATTACTATCGCTGGTTGCTGCTAATTTAAGTCAACGGAGAACTTTTATCTAGATCTGTGTAAGAAAGGACAAACTCCGATCTTAATACGACTTAAATATGTAAAGGCCGAAGAATCCGCTAAACGGGTAATAAATGTACTTCTTCTTAATGATCTAAATGAAAAATGTAATCTAAAAGAGTATCTGTGGTTGCGTAGTGTCAATATCTGGAATACACATACTTCTTCAAGCGGTTTAAACTCATCTTTAAACAAAAACTTAATAAATTGACGTTTCAGCTCTAGTGAAAAAAAAAGGAGAAGTGCAAAACTTACAAATCGCTATTCAACTTTATATAGGATACTCATTCAAAGGGGTATTACATAACCTATTAGGCTCATTGCTATTTTATTGAAAATCCTCTCAGTTAGTTGTTTGGCGGCTAATAGAGCCAATGCATAGTTCTGTATGAATCCTGCATACGCACACAATATCGGCTTACATGTCAATCACCTAAAAAAATCGATCGTCTCGAAAGACCGGAAAGTGCACCTAAGTCCAACCGCCTCGTTCGATGCGCTCCGTTCGCGTCTGTTATCCTCCGCAAGCTTCAGCACCCTATATTAACGACATGTACCATTGGACCGAGCCTGCCACTACTTCAGAATTTCATTTTTGTAATATCACCAAAGGCAACCATAGCACACTCATTGTGACGAGCAACACGTATGACACTTAAGCAACAACAACAGCAGCAAATAAGATTTTTTTTGTTAAATATAGCGAAGTGGGAATAGGTAGCTGCATCAAAAATGGTTTTTCTACTTCACACAAGGTCCCCGCAATGTACATTGCAATCCTGCAGCTCGGCCATTGAATGGGGTTGAAGCCGCATTGACCTGAGGAAACATTAGGCTGCCGTAACTTGCCTAGTGATGAAAACAGATGATGAATGAATCGCAAACAAACAAAACACGAGAGATTTGTAGATACGAAAAATCGGTCACATTTATTATCCAACTTGTAGATACATATACAGGATCGATCGAGATGCAACTCACCACGCGGCTGTATCACAACCGACGTCTAACAACAACTCAGCGTTTAGGACCATTGAACCGCGAACGCCGACGACATCCGCCGTGACGAGAAGGGCGGATATATGTTGAAGTCGCCCTCTCACTTTAATCTTCCGTCCGTCGTCATCTGGACGCTGATCATCGTATCACGATAAACAAGAGTCCGTCCGAAAAAGGGCACACTAACAAACACTGACCGATGGAAAGATAAGTAAACGCTAACCAATACGCAGAGCGTTGCGCGTTGATCGGCGTTTGTGTTTGCGTACGACGTCACGTAATGGCTAGGAGTTTAGATGGTGATAAACTCGATGGCCGACGGCTTAGTTGTAGGTGCCGTCTAGGGGCTTGTTGGTCATGGCGGTTTCCTTGTTACCGAGGTGCTCTCCTTTGTCCATTGAGAGGCATCCAGCGCCACCGCCAAATCCGTATCCCTTCGGTCCGTATTTGCGGCCATAACACTGCTTGCAGAAAATCTCGCCACCGTGGTCGCCAACATTAGTCGAGTCCAACTTCTTATTGCACAGGCCACACTTAAAGCAGGACTTGTGCCATTTGTTACCGGCGGCCAGCATCTCCTCGGCGGCGTATACTGACTTGCCGCATTTTGGGCACTTAGCCTGCTCTTGGGGCACGAACGGCATTCTGACTAAGCTTGTTAGTGAGTTGTTGATATGGTACAACTGCTAGCAGGTCTCCCAGAGACTGTTGCTCGACGGATGGCACCGCAACGGACACTGGTTTACCGGAGGCCTGATGTGATGCAAGACCCTTTAGAACGCGGTGGGAAAACGAACAAGTCCGAGGGCGGAGTTGCGCCAGCGGCCACGGCGAGGGAAGCGATGCCACACTAGAGGGTATCCCTTTTAGCCTAAACTACGGAGCTGTAACCATTAGACAGCCTAGCGAATGTAAGAACCGACTGCAAAGCGAAAGCGGCGCGGCATAACTAATACTCCCCAACAGTCTCCCGGCTCTAACGCGCATAGCTGGCAGAGTACGAGCCGCTAACCATACGCCGTGCAACCAGGGCTTGGCCAAACTTAGAAGAAGCGCTCGGCGCTGTGTTAAAGCATTGGAAGCCGCTGCTAACTAACGCAGCTGACTACCTAAACACCACCATAAACTGGCATCGACCCGCAACCAGCACCCAAGCGCTTTGAATCTACGTTAACCGCCCTCTGCTTCTCCCTAGGGCCAACACGGCTAGAACAGTCGTAGCAGTAAGCATGACCGACAGCAAGATCAACATCATTACCATCCGTAGGTGGGACGATCTCTGAAAAGGAAAAAAACTCACCTATCGCCGCTCCTGTAGCGCCCCCTAGTAAGACTAGCGATGCTGGTTATAGGATAATATCAGCATCATATAAGCTAGCTAGTAGACACCAGTTATATGTTAACTTGATAGACTCGGCTGGATTAAATCGATCTACCGGTGAATTTATTAAACGCAAACAATTTAATATCTGCAGCGGAAAGGACCGCAAACTAAGGAGAGGTCGTTGCGGCAACAACAAACACTTTACGCTACTGCTGTAACAACCATCGTTTACTCACTCAGTAGCTACTGCGGCGGCAGCAACAATCGTAGACAGCTCATTTTAGCCACCGCCCTAGCTGTTTTTCGTCATGTCTATACGTGCTATATACTGTTACCGTTAAGCGTCACTAGCTACGGTGTCGGTAAGCTGGCAATGCGGCCATCGCCTGTCCGACATCTCTTAGGCGTTCGTTCGGCCTTGTCTCTTTTTCTGAGTCAGTCCTCGACATCTCGCTGGTGCCACCGGTTAGCAGCCCAACAAGACACCACCGACGAACTCCTGCACCGGGTCCGTGCCTACTAAACCACCTCATCAGCTTAATATTAGACTAGATGGCCGACAGTACTAAGCTGCAACCCAAACGGTAACGACGATTACCCTTTCTAAGATTGACTTTTCAGACAGCTAGCTTTGTCCAGTGGTTCCTGCCATTCAGACTCTACAGGCGCGGAAATACCATATATTGATCTATCGGAAGCGTTCGCTTAAACGCAATGATGTATAATCGCTGGTTGACCGAAGGACCCGTGGGTAGCGGCCGGAACCACGGTGATGAAGGTGGCGCAGCGTTTGCCAATCACCAATCTTCAAATCGGCCTATACAGCAGAATTAACTGGCTTGTTCATATTGTATCTGCTGATGTTTATTGGCAGTTACCGGGATGGGGCGCCGGTGATGGCGGTTGTCTGTTTCTGTACAGAGAGCAACAGTTAGTCCTAGCGCTAGTGTCTGGCTGAACAGCCGCGCGTGCCAGCGCTTCAGGCTCTTTCCCCTTTCAGCATCAGCGAATCGGTACGACTACAGAAGCTAGTTGGTAGCAAACCTCTGGAAAGACCTTTGCTGACATTACTGTTGCTGTCTCTGCCGCCCGCTATAAAACGCCCACACTAAATATAAGCCCTGCGCAGGACCCAGCAGCTTGCCAGGAAAATCACCCGAAAGAGAAGAAACACTTAAACTCTTTCTGTTTTGCTTTGAGCTTCTCATTGGCCTGTATGTACTTACAAACATATTATTACACACCATATGGTCAAGTGCGCATACACAGCATTTCCCGAAATTCAGCTATTTGAAGGCAGTTGCAGGTAGTCGTTTGTACCAACAGAAGACAGCTTGGCAAGAGAATCGAGCACAATCATCATATGAACTGCCGGTAAGGGACCTACGAGATTATCCAACAACGATAGCGATTGAGACGATGTGGATATCGGAGGAAAGCTGCTAACTTGCGAGATCAGAACAAGTTACACTGTAAAATACGCACAAAGAAAATCTGAGATGAAAGGAGGAACGCGACTTGCCTGCGCTGTTTTTTGCAATAGGCGCGGCGGACGCCGCCATTTCAGCTGTGCAGTTCACATGGTTAGCGTCTCGTTCAGTGCGGACGTCTGTAGATGGGCGTTACATTCGCAAACGCTCGTTGAAAACACCAAGCGACAATAATAAGATGCGTGGGCTGTTGAAGTAAGCAGTGACTGTGGTTCATGTTTGGGGCGCTGCGACTATAGAAGCGACGAGTCGTAGGTTAGACCTACGGTGAGTAGTAGGCTCAACCTAACTGTACTCAGATACAGCTACGGTGGCCATTTCGAGTCGTTCTGATAAATAATCACTACTAAAATGGCAGAAAGGCACCGTATTAGTAAGTGCTTGATGCTGTAGCCACGAGTTCTACAGAGTCTTCACCGCTAACGAGCGTTAGACGGCCTAGTTGGCGGTTTAGGCGGGGAACATTGTTGAGCTTACCAACAGGCCATGTAGGTATCCGTGTCTTGGTTAGACGTACGTGCCCGTCAACGAAACCAGTTTCCTTTATCTACTTTTCATAAGCGTCCAGCTTCTTCTCCGAGTGACCATTCAGGCGACAGGCGTTTTCGACAGGACTATCGTATGTGCGGCATGAATACAGGCGTTGTGTAACAGTTGTTGCTGTGAAAATCGCTTGAGCGGGAAACGCCATAGCCAAGAGGGATGATCAAGAAAACGAATAATACGCAGCGTTTTGCGTCGTATAAATAGCCGTAGTTTACTAGTAAAAATATTTACACCTACATGGGACTACGTGGTAACGTTACCGCATAAAATTTATCAATCGGTAGCCATGCGGGTGGACTAAGGAGAACTGACTGGCTTACGTGAAGCGTATGTAATGCTATGTACAATAATCTGCGAATCTATGTCGCATATAACTCTCATGGGTCTTTTGTTTTCTTGAAGGCGATTCTACCAAATGTGTTTGAAAAACCTTTTGGTTTTGATCCATCCGCCCTGACGTATACGACTGGTATCTATGTACAAGAGAATATCAACAACGTCATCTCCTAAACAAAGCAGACGACAAGTTTTGCCTTGAAGTGGAACAACTACAAAGTGTGTAATAGCAGAATTCGCTCACCGCAAAAGCAGACTTTGTAGGTAGAGCCTAATGCTGCTTGTATTTACAGCAGTGCGTTTTAAAAGCCTCATTTTCCTATGTTGGGATATTTCCGCTTCAACATTTAGCCCTGCCTTCGGCCTGACCTCTATCGCGTTCTTCGTGCGATTAGAGTGCCAACGTGCAGATCAAAGTACGATAGCGACCATGTTTCACGATTCCGCATTCTATTATGATCTTACTATGCATTTGTTCCAAATCTAGAGTAATGAGAAGCAATAAACATGACTATATCAATAGTCTAACATGCGTATTTTCCAAATGGCCCCACATATTGAACAGAAGAACTAGAATAAAGAATACGTCTGGCAGTATGTACTATGCAGATACTGGATTCGTTGTGAGGGCTAACAAAAAACGTTTCAGATCAGAGTACACCTAACTAGTTACTCCTTCCTTTATTAGTCTCTAAAGTCGCTCACTATTACTTTTTTGTTTGACTTTTGTTATCATTCTTAGAGTACGCTCTGAACGCGTTCTGAACAATTCCACGATTTTTCCAACACTTGATTACCACTCTGCAAGTAAGCCGGTTAACGTGCTCTGTAGACACATAGAAAACGCTGCTGAGCGCAATAATTTACTCGGATTTATTATCTCTTTAATTCCATTTACACGTAAACTCATTCCTGTTCTATGTTTAGCAAAAACTTTAGGCGCCATTAACAGACAACCAGTCCCTCCCGCACCCGAGCATCCCAAATCAACGTTATCAACGTCATTTTTTGCAGCTACTACGCCTAACGAAGCTCCCAGTATCTCTAGTAGAAACTGGGCTCGATGGATGTTTTTTTTCCGTTCACTTGTTTACTCGGTTAGTAACAGAGGCAAGTGGAAAATCAACGATAGGACACGGGCTGGTAAGCGTCTCGTCCAACGACGACCCCCAATATGGCCATGTCGTGGTTGGTGGACCAGGTTAAGGCTTGCTTGCTTCACGGCCCAATCGATTGGTCGGCCTGGAATGTGTTTTTATAGAGCCCGGCATCGTTCCTTTAGCGAAAACGTCAAGTGAGTAGTCAGCCACACAGAACCCAAGGCGGCCAATTCGGGTTTGCATGGCCGCAGCTGAACAAACTCGTTGTCGAAGCAAGTGCTAGAACTGGGAAGCAGGTCACCCGCCTAACGATAAAAGGTCACTTCTTACTATTCGAAGCTACAGCGGTTACTGCCTGCTCAATCGGCAACTGTTGCGTGTTACCAGTTGTTAGTGAGACAATTGCAACAGGTGGCTGATTGAGTGGTCGCACAACCTCAGGCAAAGTGTAGACATGTATAGGACGCCGCTCCGTGTTTGGCCACCAGTGCTACATTTACACTATACTTAACCACTCAGTGTCGTGTAACAATAGTATCAACAGTGACCTTGAGGACATGGGAGATGGTCTAAGTTCAAAACCAGCTATGGACATATTCTACTTCGTGTTGAAAAGGGCAAAAGTCTACCGAAGCAATGTCTAACTGAGACGTGAAAATCGAAATGAACCTAGTGTCGGCCTGAACATAGGTTCGATGAGTAATTTCAGGCGTGTGATTCATAAAACAGTACTGTTAATGTTGTTTAATTACTCAGACGATGAGCGTACAATTCCTCGTAAGCCGACTAAAATGTCGCTTATGCTTCCTATGGTTGAACGCGTACCTATGTCGATCATATGTGCTTGAGTTTTGTAGGCTAGTTTGCTGATACAATGTTTATATACGGCGCTTTTTCGAACAAAAGAAAAAAAAAACTAGTTGTGGAATCATGGATTCCTATCTTCGTGTGACTTTGAAGAAAAATTAAATCTCACTTAACATATGGGTGCAGCATCCGTGGATTCAACTGCCAGATCTCAAGGCGTACAAAAGTGGTTACAGATTGACTGTAAAAGAGGAACAAAATGCATGATATAGCTGCATGAAGGAGTTACCTGCCAATTTCTTGGCATACGATTGTATCTTTTTTATATATATATATATATATCTCTTGCAAGACGGAGCAACTAATTACGGTGATAGTAAATATGCGAGGATAATAATACCACCAAACATCGTAATCATGCTAAACATTATTACATCACCAAAATCGAGTTCGCACCTTTGTTTTTACATAAAGGCTGAGTTCTGCTGCTGACGTCGTGATCATTCTTGTACAGGCGGCTGTTACGGAGCAAGTAACAGATGTATACCTCCCCCCCCCCCCCCCCCCATGAATAAAGCTATGGCATGGCGTTTGTTACTTGCAGAGACCAAAAAAAAAAGGTGTTTTACTATCGCTTGAGGTGACATCAGTATCTTTCCGCACGGTAAAGCCTAAGTCACTCACAACAACGAAATCAACAGCTGTCCTAGCGGGGAAGGCAACCCAGGCCGACTGTAACTGTGTAAAGCAAGGCTGACCACTGTGGAAGCCAAGCATCGAACGAACAGAATGACGGCCCCAGGGCAATACGATGGTATATTGGCCACGATTTAGAGCGTCGTTCACGTGGGCAAGCAAACAAACGACTAGCCGAGATATAAATCCCATGTGCTCAGTATGTCGATGGCTATTCCAGAAGGCAGGAACAGGCTTTATATACAAAGGTGAAAATCACAACAGCGAATTTGTCTGGATCCGAACCGTCATCTTGTCGTTTATAGAGGCTGGCCTGTCGATGAACCTCTTTACCTGCTTTATGCACAGCACACACTTTCGGCCTGGTTTCTGTCATGAATATATCTGTAAAGGTTTCCATATGTTAAGGTTTGGAAACTTTGAAAATTATTAGGTTGAACGTATTGTTTTAGGCGCGCGTTGCAACCGTCGCAGGCAGATGATGATCGTGCAAAATGCCCAAATGTCTCATTAAACATAACTCCTCACTGCACGTATTCCATAGAATCACATGAGATTCGCCACGTGGTCAGAGAGTTTTTTGGTAAACCTTGACATCGATTAGTAGGGGGTTTGACCCATGTGAAATGTGTTGACATAACTGTCCATTGAACTAAGTGATGTTGATCACTAGGCTTTCATCTGAGTTTTAATTATCATTCAACCAAAATTTTTGTATACATGAGGCCAGCTTGACTTCTTTGACACTGCTGACGCAGCCTATTTTTTATTGAATCTCTGATATGAAGTAACAACGAGCGCCACTCTAGCGTAACGTTATTTACTTCAGACCATGTTAAATTTCAATATAGACAATCTACTCCTAACCTAACCTAACGAACTCCTAACCGTACAGTACGAAACCTGTAGTTTTATTTTCTGACGTTACAAGGCTTTTTTTTCTTGACAATGTTCGACTTTTATGAGCTGTGCTATTCATAGCAAGCCTATAGGAAGTTGAGAATTTGTCTGGAAATAGATGCGTCGGAACGAACAAAGCTGTTATTTGCACCATGGTATATTATCCATAAAATTATAGAATGTGGGAAAATGTCGATGTCTTCTGTTAGCGAACGTAATGAAACCGAAGCACAGATATCTAACGATAGTTTCATGTGGAACAATCCTATCTTTGTTGTTAAGGGACATTTAATAATAAAACGTAAAAACAACCAGTTGAATTTTTGTTCGGTTATGAAAGACCAACAACTATTCTACTAACTATAACAGACTTATAGAGATTATCCACCAATAGATTATCACTGTAAATCAACTCTCAGCTTTCGCTTATGTGTTTAAATGATATTTCGGTCTATGAGCGAAGGCAATTTGTCCTATTTGCTACAGACTGAACTTCAAATATCCGGCGCTGAATACTTTCGAAAATTTATCAACGTCTGCGCGAGTGGCCTTTTCTAAAATGCACGACACAGCGGACGCCTCCGAGGACCGGCTATTGATAGACGCCATTCCTGGAAGGATGGTGAATCCGAAGTTATCCCCTGCTCCTCTGTGTTCCACTAGCTTGTAGTAACAAACTCGCAAGCAAGGAGCTTTATGTTCTAGTTGAAACTTGGAGTTTTCGTCCAAATTTTTTAGATTTCATATTATGTATATCCATAATATATTCGAAATGGGTTCCTATCTTGATATATGCCATCATGTCTATTGTCGAAATATTTATGTTGAAAGGTTTCAGCTCTGACAAATATACGGAAAGCAATCCTATTACACAATTTCTGTTTTATGTAAAGAGGCAACTTTTTTTTTTGTGTCTCAACTACGCTATAGTCATGGGAACGTTGTTACCAACGCTCGTAGTTAGATTTGTAATGGTAATATACAATTAAACAAGTAGAAACAGGTGTTCGGCTAAAGATCGAATGAAGAGAAAGCACAAAAGATGCTTAAATATGAATTATCGTAAGCCCTTCAAGAATAAACATGCAAGAAGAACAGATGAATCTCTCCTCTGATTACTATTATATGAGAGCGCTTGTCAAAGAGACAACATTTCATTTCACTGCCATTCAGAAGCTAATATAATGACGATAATTGTATAGCTTGATTCAAGTTTTTGCTCAAAATTAATGTCACTATTGCCAAAGTTATACCGCCTTTTTGGGCTTAAACCTAAAAGAATGACTATTCGTAGGGTATAAAAAAAAAGTGACACGAGACAATATTTATGAAGATTATTTTGTTCCATTCACGTGAACGTGAGGCAAACGACACGTGAAAGAGACGGGCATTACAGATATGTACAGCAGAACGATATAGAGAAAGCGGGTGGCGCGCAAGTCATTAACGACAAACGTAGCAGATCATAAAAATGTCATTGGACACCATTAAATCGCTCAAACTGGAACTTTTTAGTTGATGCTTTTTACGTACAACATATCGCTGTGAATCCTGCTTCGTTCCTTTTACCCGCAACTTATTCTTGATTTGGAGGCTCTTTCCTTACTGCCCTCTAGCTCGAGGCGGAGGTCCTGCTGACTCCTGTTCAGATAGGGGTGTCCGAGCTAGGTGTACAATTCCCGAACAGCTTCCGTTTGCTGCAACCTATAGAGCAAAAAGCGGAAGGGGAATCGGGTTTTGCCCATAGCAGGGGTTCCCTTTGCTTCTTTTACACTTGACGCAAGATGGCCGGCGTCTGCACGAAGGAAATTGAACGCGCCATACTTGCTGTTGCTGCACTTAGCATACTATTTTTGGTGGCGCTGGTACATCTGCCTACAGCCACCAGTCATTAGAATCCCCATGCCGGCGACGGGGAGAAATGGAACACAGTTCATATGAAGAGTACGATATGTGTAAGAGAACAAATATATGAGAAATTATGCGTATCAGAGATGGGCGTCGCCTTTTAAATTGACTGGTGTTCAAAACGTCTCTAAGCGGACCCCTCGGACCGGTGAAGTCTGATGACGACTTCCGCAGTCAATTCCTACGAAGAGGTGTGATGCAACGGACCCATTGTAGCTTCTCGCACTTGGCTCGTGGGTGAAGAAAGGACGGTATTAAGCGGCACCATGATAGCAGGCGCAGGGAGATGTGGTTAGTTAATATATGAAGGAAATCCTTAGTCCCTTATATTGCATACAGATCTATAATAACTAGAACGGTTGCAACACAACGCATCGCCCATTAACTAGTCGGAGTCATAAACGATAATCAACGATGAACGAACGATGTGTTTATTCTGGGCATGAATATATCCACAAAGAAATGACAGGAAAACAAAACGCTATTGCCGGTCACTCTTGTATGTCCCTACAGACACGCACAGATCTAACATACGATTCTTAACAAGCCCATCTTCGAAAAAAAAGACAACTTCAGTGTTTCTCTCACTGCTTCCTCGCCCTATTCTAAAGCTGCTGCTGCATCTACTTCATTTCTATGAACGCAGTCTATCTACAGTGACCGAGTCCGGCCACGGCTCCGCTGGCGAAGATCATCCAACTGTAATTAATTGTGTTCTTTGACACCGAGTACACGAATGTGGCTGTTCATTTTCTGTTGTCGCCACAACGCGGTCATCAGGCCGCTATACTAGAAAAACCTCACGACTAAAAGTGGCTATACGCTTTGTAGCTTCCTGCTGTATTCGGACAACTATAGAGAATGGCAACATACAATGAAATGGATTCGAACGTATCTGTTTTCTTTCTCTTCCCTAGGTTTTGTTCAGTACGCGCGCAATGCGGTTTTTGTAGGTGTATATTAGCCACGTGTTGCCGTTACACTGTGAAATTCTTCACGTACCCCAGTTCACAATCTTTTTCCCCATGTAGATTTTTCTTATCACATGTTGGGTTCCGGTCAGAAGTTGTTCAATCGAGCATTGTGAAAGGTGCATAGTGGTAGGGGAACTTAACGGCCTTAAGCCTCGCAATAACTTCGTTGGTACATGAACTTGCCAAATTTTTCATGAGTTTTGATGCATTTATTATGCTGCCTCGCGCAGGTAGGCGAAGGTGACAGAAATTGCTTGCACCGGGGCATTGTTCTGATAGTGGCTATGACGTGCATGCGTCATTTGTCTAAGAACGTCTGTACGGCATGTGGTCGGTCAAGGCCAACTAAGCAAATTGCGGCGAGCAAAAAATCCTTTCTCGTATAATATTGCCACTGCGTTGAGGCAGCGTGGGATGATAGGTGTTTTATGATTCGTTGCCGCACGTCGGTTCAAAACGTTGGTGATAAGTTAGCTTCAAGTGAAGGGACTGGCGGCGATTAACATGGCAGTACCAATTAAGTAACATGGCACTCGTTTAAATGGGATTTTAAGTTTGTGTCACTTACAAGGCTAGACCCACTGCGAATTTGACAGTCGAATTCTAACACGAGAGACATTTTTTAATGATATTTTTGGGTTCAATGAAAATGCCAAATGAAGATCTATAAAGTATAGACATTAAAACGAGGATTTTTGGAGGCCAGGAAGAACAATATCAAGATACAAACAAGACGAACGCAAATGAAGATTCAAGAAAACAATGCATGCATACAGAAGCGTAAAAGTATCAAAAAGTTATCGTTTTTTCTAACTTTTTCGTCAAGGTTTCACCCTAACAGGGTATTCCATTGTTTTATCTTGCACATTGTCCAGGTATTACTCGAAGCTTAAAGCTCCGTCCGCTGTTCAGAAGGTCCTTCTCCGCATTTCTTTGAGCTCAGCCACAGAGAGTAGGCCAGGACGTGTTCCAGCGCCTGCTTCGGAACTTTCGTCTTTTGCTATTTCCTTACTTTTTGTCGTTCCCAAAAGTCCCTTTACCTCAAATATGCCCTTGGGTAGGGTGTGCTGCTTGCGTTGAGTTTACTTACAAACTCGTCCCTCTCAGCTAACAGTCAGGCATTTAGTGCAGGCGAAATTAATTTTCATCAGGAAAAACGGAGTTGTCGGTTGGGATATGGATTGGGCATCAAAAATACTGTGAATTTCGAAGGCGGTTTTAGCTTGATCGGACAGACATGCACTGCACGCGGTGTAGCTATCAACAAGACGCGGGCTTTCGGCATTTCTTGTTCCAAAGGAACAAGAATCTAAACCTTGGACGAAATAAACAAAAACTTGTACATGTAGAATAAGCGCAGCTAAAAACAACCTATATATTCAAAAGTACAACTCAAGAATTTTTATCTTCAGGAGATTTCTATGAGCGGATTCGGTGCTCTATTGAAAGTCCAAATGAACACGCACAAATGCGCATGTGTCTAACATGAAGTCTGTTATCTGCTATAACGTATGTGCTAAAAACCTATGGGCAGATTAGAAGTGCCAGTTGTTCAGTAGCAGATTTTTGTTGAAGATAATAATAATAATAGTAGTATCAATAGTAGGTGGCATACTGGCGCCACGTTTTTCGTGTGTTTGACAACGTTTATATGCATCTGTATAGTTGTATTTCATGTATGACAACTTCCCTCGGAAGGCAGCAGTATTTTGTTTTTGTATGACTACCATCCCTGATAAAAGTGGACATAACACGATACAGATTAAACTTGAACTTGATTTTTGGTTAGTTAATATCGGATGTTTCGATGGACATCTATAATGTTCGAATTATAAAACTTAGACAAAACTCTCAGGTCTATATAGATTAGATCACTTGAAGATTGCACACACGCAGTCGCCTTGAGCTATTTCCTTGGTCTAAAAGATCAGTTTTAGAAAACACCTAATCGGAAAATACGAATACTTTTTACTTAGTCTTCTACACGATCTATAGGAATTCTTCAGAGTTTTTTTTTTAAAAATTCGAATATTGCTACGACAAACTGTCTAATGAATTGAGCCCTTTCGATCGATGCAAATGAGCATAGAAGAATCAAACCACGCCACGTCTATGAAATGGCTCTTTACGTTAAATTAAACGGCGCTACTTACTAAAAAAAGAAACCAACCTAGCAGTCATCATTTGCAACGGTACACTATTAACAGATAACACTCGGAATTGAGCGTCAGGTAGACGGCCTCGGTGGGGCAGTTATAACCTAAATGTTAATAACCTTATCGGTGTATAACACAATTTTTAATACGGCACAGCCGCTACAATAATGTCCTTCGTTTGAGCATCACGCCTTTACCCAACTAACGATTGCATGCCCTTTGCAAAGTACTCAACATTAAAAAATTTAATGCACCCCTCAGAGACCAATGAACCTGTAGTACGAAGCATAAGTGCAGGGGCACCGCCAGAACGCTATTATGAACCCAAGTCTCTACCTCCCGGAACCAGTTTGGCTCCACAGTCGTTTTTGCGTGATTCTCAACAGTGGTGAAGGACATATTGCAGACAGAACTATCCGGAAGTATGGTACAAGGGACTCTGTAGACAAAATGACTCGACAAGTTCTGCACACAGCATGAACTTGTGAGGCGGCTTTTGTTTCTAAGAGTTTCGTGATATACGCGTAAGCACTCTGGTCCTTCATTGGCATTTGGCCTTTAGTTGTACACTGTACTGGGTGCCTGCCGTACAATTTCTGTTTGGTCCAAACCGTCCTTGTCCGTTGTCTGGCTTAGGATGCATATGTTTCCGTATAAATAGTTCCGTCGAGGATAATACCACAACTGCGCTATTCGTGTGCCTTCATCTGTGCGTCTTTATGTCCGCATGTCCTATACACTGCAACGTTGTGAACCCGCATAAGTCCGTATCCTTAATCGGGAAATAGTGAGCAACATTGCCCCTGTACCGAATCGAGAGAAAGGGGCTGGCTGACATCGGCACCAAACCGTACAGAACATGAAAAGCATAGAAAGGAACGGGATGCTTGGTGCGGCAAGGGACTTCCAGAAGTGGACGCTGCTATTTGCGTCGTTCTGCTTTTGCTGCCGTTGCTTCTAGTTTACTTTAGTCGAGGCTGAGAGAGAAAGCTTTTGCAAAGACAAAAACTGTTCAGGCTGACGTTTGAGTTACTCCGGCCTTCTGGTTGGCTCTCTTGCAAGTCATTCACTTGTTTCGACCGCTACAACAACCAGCAGAACTGCAAGCGATAGTTGGTACGTCCGGTTACGTTCTGTAGCTCCTTCGGGGGTGATCATGTTGTTCATTATTTTAAAGTACTCCACATAGTAACAGTTACAGCCTCCTTTGGCAGCAGTCCCGCTCCAGAATTCCGAGAGCGACGCTCCTGCAATGACTATACACCAGAGATTGGGGTAAATGGCTTCGACGCCCAACACATCCGTTTGTATGTCCCGTTACAACCGCTGACGCCATCAGTTAGTATCTCGTCACAAGTATGCTCTTCCGAAAACGCGTGAAACGCAAGCACACAGGCTTGTCATAGATATATACATAGCGTGTCCCATTTTAACTGGCCTGAATACGGCTCAGTGCCTCCACAAGGCAAGCTGGCCGGCAGCGAGGTCACTGGCGGAACTGCGTACCCATCTCGACGAAAACATTCCAATGGGGACACATTCTAGCACATTACTTTAGCCTTCTTCTGCAGTCACTTTTCCACCTCTATCTCAGTTTCTATCCAACCATCAGCATGACGCAGACACAGAAAAGCTAGACAGTCGCTAAGGCGGCGATATAGCTTTCTTCTGTAGATGCTGTTAGGGCTGCAGAAGCCGCAATCTCAACGCTAATGTACAAGTGGACGAGCCTTCATGGATTGGCCTGACCCTGCAGCCTGGAGCTGAGCCGGTGAGCAGTAAGCTATCAGACAAAGCTCGCATCGCCGTGGTAACCTGCCGATACGGTTTTGTGTGTTACATCGAAGCAAGTTTGTATCTTTCGTCCGTCCCTTAGTGCGCGATCCCTGTAAAAAGGACAGTAAAGCCGTGCCAAAGCAAGCTTATTGCATCTCCTCCGCAGGTTTCACCCAGTCTCACTAGTAGCCACCGAAAAAAGCATCCGCATCCATAGTGCTGCTTTTTGTGACGGGGCTGTATGCTCCAGCGAAGCAAGACGACAGATATACGTTGCCTAACCGTATAGGGTGCGGTACTTAACGGACTTGGAATTATTTCGGGCACGTGGTTGCACTTGGGGCTTGCAATAGATTCATGTGTAAAATGAACAAAAGACACTCTAAAGGAAGACCGACATTCATCAATTATTGTGGGTCTTCTTAAGCCAACGCCACAGTTAATTCCATGCCCTGTACACTGCTTACCAATCACAGTGGTGTTACATCTTAGCTCAATAGCGTTGGCTAGCTGTAAATAGTAGCATTAACGTTATATATGGGCCGCGGCCCTTTTTTGGCCCAGGAAACGCCCAGATGTGGTAGAAAAGGCCACCCTTGAGTGTGTTCTCGTTCGTAAAACATTACACAACTCTGGACCTTCGAATTATCGTGGGTACCTTTAAAAACGAAATAAATATAATATACTGAATGATGTACAGTTTAAGCATTGACAATTGCAGCAATAGAATAGGTTGGTCTCTCTTCTTATCGTCCGCTGCTTCTTTTGGTGGCTGCATTTGCCTCACGGGCCGAATCCAATGGGAAACGTGGACGGCTTATTGAATAAAAAAAAAAAAGAGTATCATAAACCATTACGTCAAGCTAAATGCAAGTGAAGACGATAAAACAGAATTGATTTCGTTTAGCACGCAGATATAAAGGTTAAATGGCCTGCAACGAGCTCACTAGTTCTAACTTCTTGACGAAGAGGTACCAACGATACAAATTGAATATCGCGTATTTCGTATACTCTGTACAACTCATACCGTTAGGTCATACCGGTAGTAGTCCAGCTGTTCTACTTTATTTACTCGAAAGATAGTGCCTCCATCAAGAAGTTAATATTGCGTTTCCGTAACTCCGAATCATTAGTTGTTCCTTTATGTAAGTAGAGAGAGAGTATGTATGTATATATTATTTTTTTTAAAAGAGTAGTGAAGAAAGAATTTTTCTACCTGCATCCCTTACCTGCTACATGTCGTATATTTCATACAATTGGCCTATTATGTGTCTGCTAAGTTTTCATATTGCAAAGCGCTCGAACTTGTTTTCCTGTACCGGATTTCGTTTCCATGTATTCCATGCATATGAGCAAATATGCGTATTAGCATAAATTAGGCCTGTCTTGTACACTCGTATACAGTCGTGCTTCTACATAGAAGTTTGAGAGAGACTAAGAGAAACAGAAAGTAAGAGAACAATAACTGAAAGAGACGAGCATGAAAGACAAAAGGGCGAAAGCGAGAGACAACGGACTCTACACAGGGAAAACTTCATTTTCTTCCCCGCAGAGGAGATCACGCTTGCCTGATAATCGGAACAAGCAATAGCTAAGGAGCGTGGCGGCGTAAGGAACAGATCTGGTAGGGCAGCCTTATCCGCTTGGATGTGAAGTCTCGTAGCGTTTTACCCGCACCTCGGATAAAAGGGGCAAGCGACTCAGCCCTTCAGACCACTAAAGCCTTGTCCCCAGAGCCACCTCTAGCCACTCCGCCCTTTGCTGACGAACCAGGTGTAACGGCGAATGAAACGCAACGTAGCAAGTGCGCTAGTTTAGAAGTTGAGGGCTTTGTCTAGCATTTCGGCTCGCTCGCATGTCCCATTGAAATCGGAAGGACGACAAACAGATGGGAAAAAGAATTCGTTGGGGGTGGGAGGATGAATGAAGAGGGGATTTGTGATATTCTTAAGCTGTTTTGACGATTAAGTTCCAAAGTTACAACGAACTGACGATAGGCGAAGGAGAAAGGCTAGCAAGCTCACAAAACTGACAAGGTAAGTTTAAGCGAGACTAATGGATTTACCCAGCCGTCTACTTATGCTCGCGTGGCCAGGTGAAGTACTGGCTGGCAGGGAGCTAGCCTTATATAGCTAGTTAGACAAAGTCAAGTATATAATCGAAAGCAATGCGGCATGTAGTACGTCCTAGACATCAGGAAGCTTCAGGCGAGAAGAATCGCTATGTACGAAAAGGCAGCTCGTAAAATGGCAGTAACGCAGCGCGATTCAGGAGAACGAATGTAATAGTCAGGTATCTGAAGGTAATTATGGACTGTCATTGCAGAACGATGGGTGTGTGAACGCGCGTACAACTGTTTATCTTTCTGAAACGCATCTAATAATTAGCAAAGAATATATCATATTTATAAGAAAGAGAAGTTTTTATGTATACGTAAAAAATATAGTTATGGAACAAAGAGCTAGTCTAGACATTCGGAAAATAGTTCAACTTACAACTTAGAATCAGCCACTGAAACAAAAACAATGGGTAGGCATTAGAATATCAGAATATATGACTCGTAGGCGCCGCGTTTATGACATCAAAAGAATCAAATATCAAATCAAAGCAAAACAGCGGACTTTTTTTCATGTTGTTAGTATGAGCCTTTTCAATAAACGATAAACGTTAAATGATATTATATAAAGACTACTCATCACCTTACGTCCTGGACGATTCGAGAAGATGGTCTGTGTTCGATGACTGAATTGTCATCTGTCTATTTGTTATTAGTGCCAGACGTTGAGAAACCTAGCGGGCAAAAAAGGTTCGCCATTTCTCTTTCCATTTTTATCACCTTTCTGTTTGCAACCTCGCTAGAACTGATTTGGCCATCTAGCAACAATTTTCTGCGCTTCTCTCTGCTGCTTAGTTTGGTAATAGCGGCGGCAACAGGTGGCAAGATAACTTCTTCAAATTCCGTTCCGCCAGCGTCGTCATCATCATCGTAGCTGCACCTCTGCTGTCCTCATCAAAAGTGATCCCGTCCAGCGGCAAAGACCGAGCGGGCGAAGAGAAGCCTTCTATGATATTGCTTAAAATCCCCAAAGGACACGCGTCCAACCAGTCATGAGGCAGCTGCAAGCTATCGTCGTGCAACCGCTCTGGTACCTTCGTGTACCACTATGGCAAAGGGGTGTTGGGCTAGAAGGTATACCTCACCTCATGCTAGGCTTTACCTAGTCGTCTCTCACAGTAGCATCTTATTCTCTCATAGTGATTTTTCTGAAAGCTCTGTATCTTCCTAATTCTGTCTTTCTTTTTTCGCCACGCGCTACGCTTAGCTCTCTCTAAGAAACTTTAGAACTCTGAGACCCTTTCCCCTAGTCTAACTAGTGCTGAACAACCGTCGTGTCCCTTGTCCCCCTGAGTCAAACCTCTGTACCCCGGGCTCTACGAGGGAAAACTGTTCTCCTAGCAACAGTTGTCGTAGAGCAGAGAACGATAGGAAAACGTCTCATTCTAACCTCTCGACACGCTTTGGGCTTACGGTGCCCAACTTCAGTGGTCTGCTTTTTTTCTAAATCGGTTGTGAGTCGGGAAATGTGCACATTCTCCAACCGACATCTCCCCTCGTTCAAGACCCCAGCTCCCGTCCACGACGCTTTTATAGTTTTCTAACCCCTTTTTGTAGTACAATTTTTCTCTCATTCGCCAACGTCCTCTCGCCTTTATCTCTGAACACCATCCCACGATCACACAGTACCCTTTTGCCGTCCGATAGCCTCTGCACGTACGTAAACGAGAGTGAAGATAGAGTGGTGGGTTCCAACTAGACCACGAGCGGCAGCAAGCAGCGGTTCCAGCACCCAGAATTGCTCATGGAATTTCTTGTAGAAAGGTGTTTCCAAAAAGGAAGACCGCAGACGTCGTTGACTGCTGAATACCCTAAGCGCAATGAACCCTCAAGTTTCCAAGGTTTTGCTAGCCCAATGTTACCGACGAAGCTACATTAGAGGCCTTTTTGTGGAAGGCACAATCAAGTCAGGAATAAAGAGAAAGAGACATCGTCGACGTGAAGCTCGAATGCTGCGTTTTAACCAATCGGGCTTCTCATTTAAAGTCACTGGGACAGGCCAGCCACAGTAAGGCTGACAAAGTAAAATAAAAAAAAGAAAATGAGATAAAGATGGGGACGGTGGGGCTAGGCCTGCACGTTGCGGACGTGATCACCATGAGCATGGTTAGTTTATATCCACTCCAGAATATAGTTGATAATAATATTATTATATTAATATTTTATAGCCTCGTACCCTGTCGACCAGCGTTTCTTGGCCGTTCCTTCTTTTCCTCCTTTTTTAATATAGGCAGAGCGACTCCGTTGAGGCCAGCCTGGTTAGCAGCAGGCAACTTATTCGGTCCGAGCAAAAAAGCGAGGGAAAAACGAGCCACGAGGCCTAAGAGCCAGTCTTAGAACCGCTCTGAATGATGACCGCACGATGAAGTGAATGAGTTCGCTATTACAACGAACGTTTTCCACAGCATCCTCCTCATGGTCGGGTAGGGAGGACGACTAGCAGAAGCCGTAAAAGCGGCTGAAGGTGGTATTCAAACGGTAGCAAGGCATAGCAATGTTTTTTTTGCACGGCAAATAACATACGTTGCCAGGACATATAGTATATTGCGTCCTTCCAAATAATCCCGTTGTAGAATTATTGGCGAACCTCAAATAGTTAAATATTACGTTGATGTTGAATCTAAACTGACACATACGATCGCGTAGGAAATATTACGGTACTCCGTCCTTTTTGAGTTAACTGCTCGGCTGTTAACCTCCTGATTCTATTTCGCTGTGTGATAAGTGTTTGAACTTATCTTTACGCGCCATTTGCCCATCGTTTCTTCAACTAGATCGCACATAATTAACTGTGTTTTAGATTTAAGTTGCGGATTCGGTGCTGCGTTCGACCTCATGGATTATTACGGTCAACGTTTGCGTATAACAATACAGTCTCGCTTGCTGCGATACAATATAATGCAATTTTGAGTCAGATGAGTGGTTTGTAGGTTCTGTTATTAGTTCTTCTAGTATCGAAATTACCAATTTTTCATCTTTGTATTTTCCTAAATGACCGATTTTCATTAATAACTATGAAAATTGTTTTTTTAGAAGTTCAATTTTAGAAGGTGCCAGAAGTTGTTACTATTGCTGCATATAGTTATTAGAACAAAGCCGCCAATAACGTCGACTATATCGTGCTACTTATGATTGCAACCCTGTAGCTATAACGTGCATCAACGTTGCATAAACGCTAGCGTAAAAGCCAACATAAGAAGCCAACTCAGTATAGAAGTAAACGGCATAGTGGTTGGTCATAACTGTACCCCCGTTCAGTCGTCTTACAAAACTTTCATCCACGTCTTAACCGACCGTGTTATTTCCGCAGGACAATTAATTGTATCAAGTGCCTTTCTGAGACTCGTGACGCCGAAATTATACAGTGTATCGGTATAGACCAACTCGAATGCTGTGGTTTAGTGATCGTGTTTGCTCCGATCGAGACAATGAACTGCTCGCGAGTTCAGCGAGAGATCAGGTCTTATTGCAGGACGTGTACGGTAAGGACCGACATAAATATGGCGTAACGAAATACTTTAAAGCCTAAGTAAACATGACGAATGAATATATGTAATATAACCAGTTCTACAAGATTCACAAAAGAGTGTCATTAAGCAGATACTTATTAGTAAAATGTCTTCTTGATCTGAGTTGTCTATTCGTGTGCCAGTGTCCCTTAAGTATTTTTGAGAAGCTTCTATCAAATACGATGTTGCAATTGTTAGCCATCGCAGAAAATACATGTTGCTTTATCTCGTTATTAGAGCTCATAGAGAAAGTGTTTTTTCTTTTTGTTATTGATTTATCGTTAACAAGCGTTCCGCGTCACTAACAAAAGCAAGCGCGGGTAATTCAATCGTGTTTTTAGCATGCTTGCCTCCATTGATTGAACTTCTCGGATCTTGGCTCAGCAGCAGCAGCAGCGGCAGTTTCTGAGTGGTTTTCCAGTGATTGAGCATTAAAAGCCGATGTGGCCAAGAAAAGTGCTGGTTGTATATAGTTAGTACGAAGACATCACTTATTACAGCGGCACTCACAAACGAGCAACTAAAACTTCGGACGATTAACGCAGCTCACGTAGCGTTTTGTGCCCGTCCAAGAGCATCACTGCTATTCAAAGTCAGCTGGACGTTTCGAGCTGTACCGGTACGGCCCATCACTCTAGTTTCGAACTCCCCTGACTTTACTGACCTCTAGCTTACTTTCAAACCATGCTGCCGCTACCGCTTCGATGCTTGGCGCCTTTATGACGGCGCGCACGTTTGCACGAATCCGGACTCTTAAGCCTTAAGCCGTCACGCTTAGAAGTTGTTTTAAGGCTATGAAAGGCAGGACTTGCTTACGACACCAATACATTAGCGAGCTCTTGTCTCTAACATTTCCACCTCGGCGAACTGTATTCCTTCACAGAGCTCACCGCGGACGTCTGTGTGTTTGTCAAGGAAACAGCTCGAGACGCACAAAGAAGTTGACAAGCTTGAAGATCTTACCATATCAGTGTACTTAATGGCACCTAGCTGGACTAATGTCCTTCACAGGCGTTGAGAGTCTGGGTGTAATGTTACCTCAATCAATTTTCGGCACTTCCCCACCTGCACCGTCTTAGTAAACTCTCCCTCGCCACTAAATTCGTTGAAGGAACTAACCCTCTTTGGCTTCCCCACCGTTCTCTTCTATAGGCTTCTGTTCCTGTCGCTGACCATATTTTGTGCCATTGACATCACTTGCTGCTGCTACTTTGCGCCTCGTTGTAGGACACATTGCGCCACTCGCCGAACCCCTTATAGCCCGTCGCTGCGTCCTAGCCAACCTGCAGGACTTCCCAAGTGACCGGGTTATTACACTAGAGCCTGGCACGCCAGTCACATCTACAGCTTTCCTTGAACTCCCTTAGTTGAGCGGTTTTTTTTTCTTTTCCTCTAGGGAACACAGATAGAGCCAAAAAAAAAGATCGCCAATCTCTCGCTCGCGAAGTTTCTTTACAATAAAAAGGTACGCTATACCGTCGCGGTTTGGTGAAATGGATCAGTGTCCTATTAACAGTGTTATTATAACTACTATTTTCGTGCTGGTAGCCAACGTCTACCGCTTCTATGGACAACCATTAACCGTTGGAAACTATTTAGGTTCTCATCTCAAGCTAAACGACAAACCCACGCGACAAGCGGTGGCGTGTTTTGGGTGGCAGGGGACGGCAGTATAAGGCCAAACAAAATAATCCAACCTGCTTTTGGCTAGATACCTACTGTGCGTTGATCTACAAAGCCTCGCTTCGACTGGTCCATCCGGGACAGTTTAGACCATCCGCGTGTCAATTACAGAAGTGGCGCACGTTGTTGGAGAGAAACACTGAAGGGAGCTTCGTAGAGGTGGTAAAGAGCCGTTTCCACGAGTGTACGGATGTGGAATCGAGTTGGCGTCAATTGGTTTTACGGAGCTACGCGTGAGAGAAAGATAAAATTGGAATTGCAGGCCACAACTGGCGCCACACAGTCAGTTGAACCCCGGGGGAGATCCCACAAACGAAGGAAGAGAAGAAGGAAGATTGGGGGCGAAGCCAGCTACTGGAGGGATTGATAAACGGGCAACCTGCTTGTTTTAAAAGTGGACAGTGGAGAACACAGTTGATGGCGATGCTCAAAGAGGCCGACAGGAAGGCACTACGAACGGTTCTATTACCGAATCCAAGAACGTCGAAGGCGGTATAGAAACCAAGAAATTCAATTTTGCCAGATCCACCCCAACTTTTCGATTTACTTGGACTACTTGATGTGTATTTTTGTCTCAGGAAAAAGTGAGAAACAAACGAAACCAAAGACATAACTAGTACCTATGTATGTTAAGTATTATTTTTGTGCCTGGCCTCTATGCAAGTTAAATGAGTATTCAATTAGCTGTTTTACAAAGTTATTGTCAAACACCTAGGTACAGCATGCGTCTGAAAAACTCCTGGAGGAAAGTACACCTTTTAACACGTAGTTCGGTGGGGTGCATTTTACGATAGCATATACCCTTTGACACAATTATCTCCAGCTACTACAATGTATAAGTCTCAAATCTGCTTCGTAGAATTTTATCAGGATCCATTATGTTATTAGCACCTTATCTGGCTGATGATCTAACATCATACGGTATCGATCAACCAATACCTTAAAGGTAAAATCGAGCGTAAAAGCAATTGAGATCATTCTGTCTTCACATAGAATAAGCATTGCACAATGAAACAGTTTTATTGTCATCGTTCATTGCAATCAACGTTGCATCATTTTCTCTTTTGTCTGCATCCCGTATCAGCCAACCTGGCATATATATATATGTCCCCCCAGGTTGATCGTAACACGGTGCAGATGTTTGTCAAACACGCACCATGCCATAAGCTTATACAGGAGATATACTAGCAATAACTATTGAGTATGACAATTGGATGAGATGACAAGTCTAGTCTCCACTATCGATCGGGAGCCGCAACTACTCCGACATGAATTGAAGTAACATATGCACCCAACGTCAGCTTGCAACCCCACACAGTCGCAAACCAGCCAGCCCTCGTCGTGTATATCAGGCCATACGGAGTGGCGTGCCAGCCTATGCGG
Organism: Varroa jacobsoni; assembly: GCF_002532875.2. Taxonomy (NCBI): domain Eukaryota; kingdom Metazoa; phylum Arthropoda; class Arachnida; order Mesostigmata; family Varroidae; genus Varroa; species Varroa jacobsoni. Next base: position 152,475 of record NW_019213373.1, read on the forward strand.
CCCAACACAACATCACCTAAAAAGGCGACTGGATAAAAGATACTACAGTGCTTACTGATGATCTCGGGAATGACAGCGACAGGGGGGCGTACTGCAAGCAGAAAACTCGAAGCAGGAAAAAACCACCCTCTAACACGACCCAACGCCTCTATGATCATCATATACACCACAGTGGAAGCAATTCGTCGTTATAGCGTAATAATACTTTGTCGAATTCTCTGTGCAATGGCCGGTTGTTGTGTACTGGCGACGAGTCGGCATCATTGATTGTGGTAGTTCGAGCGCTCGTCAGTAGCAGGGGGCGATGGCTGGAGATGTTTGATTTCATTTTGTCCCGCCTGCTATACCATAATACTTTTTTGCTGGATGTCTGTCATCCTGTCTAAGCAGACAATATCACATTTGCTCACGATATCTTGGAGCTGAACGAAGGCGCTGTATTATGGGGGTGGCAGGGGGGGTAACAAACCGGAGCGATCTCTGTTGATTATTTTCTCCCGCAGTGAGTGTCGGTAAGTTCAAGCCAACTGCTTCCTTCGGAGTAGTATATATTATCGAGGTTCGCGTTGTGTGTGCCTCTTATTTTTTGTGGTCCATTTATCAGCCATCTGCCTTTCGCCAGCAAGTGTCCTATGGCAAACAAAAAAAGATAATGTACAGATGATTTACGCGTTTGTAATTATACTAATTGTGTCGATCAGAGCGTGAGCAAACAGTTGTACTAAAAAGCACAGAATGCCAATCAGATGATGGACCTAACGATAACACCGATTCTGACCCCGTAGTGTGACCGCGCTGGTAACAATAATCGTAAACCAAATTTGATTGCTCGATCGACATTTCAAGCGATTTGAGTGAAGGTCGACTGGGACTCTTTTGAGTCCCAGTGCCAAATATGAACGAATTAAGAGTGTCCTTCATGAAGATTCGTAAAGCCTGATAGACGACCGTTGCACTCGTTTATTGTTACTATCTATTTAGCAAGCACTTGAATATTCTTTGACCGTCAACACTGCAACGATATCTGCGTTATTTCTGCCTGCTGGTCTTTATGTACAACGTATTTTTTAACATTCTACACGTCCCCATTGCTTTGGATCGCGGATTCTTTTTGCTTCTTATTTGGACCAATTTGGGATAGCTCATCTTATTTTTGTTATAATACATATCGCGTAAGAGACCGTGGGAAAACAAGATGAATAAACAACATGAAAATGATATTAGGGCCAAATGCAAGAGACTTTTTTTTATCGGCTTCCGCATAATATATTATAGCCTTATGACACTCAACAGCGACAGCGACGATACCGAATCCAGTGGGAAAAACTGGGCAGTTTAACGCGGCGTTTGTTTGCATATCATATGGATGTATGCTATGCAACTATATTTATATGTACTTATGTGTTTGAACATTTTCTCTTTGGAATTGATTGACCACGTCCGTACACACACATATGGGCCTAACGTCTGTGAATGCTTCACAACCCTTCCCGGTTTTTCGTGCTGTATCCTGACTCCGTGCGCGCTTGCGGTTCCGAGCCGATATTATAAGAATTATAATAATAATAGTGTTATAATGGTAATAATGCTAATGACTAGGGGAGGGGGCGTAGACTCGTGATGCAGGTTCTTGTATTGATAACCGGGCTGCTGATGATGATAATCATTATAATATTCGAGATTATCAAGTTAGATTATCGTATGATATAGGCTGTTGCGTGGACGATGAGTTCCACTAAGCGAATGGCACGATGAGGTTCGAAGAAGACCGACGGATGAAGCCACGATGACGTGGCCGATGGAGAAATAATGATGATAGTTTAATGCGATTCACGCCTGAGGCTAGTCGCGTTTCGCGGTCATGGCAAACCGCGGTCGCCTGGCCGGGCCTGTGGTACCGATGGCATAACTTTGGCCGCATCAGGCGTCGCAGAGTTGACTTAGCATGTGGAAGATATGTTCTCTTGGAGAAGAACCGGGAGCTAGTCGCCTCTTAAAAGGGAACATCGCAGGACTCTGCGCAGAGCAAACAGCCGAACGATGTAAAAGCATTCTACGTTTTAATAGCAAAGTCGCTCTGAAAAATAGCATACTTGAACCGCATGGAAGAAAATTGGCTTTTAGTGCTGCTAAAAATGAATGTAGAACACTATTGCGATATATATATATATATATATATATCTATCGTGAAAGTGCGCTTCTACATTCAGTTTCAACAGTACCTAACTCCAATTTCGTTCTACATGCTTCAAATATACAAATTCTCAGACCGACATCCCTAGTAGGATACACCGTGCTTTTACGTTATTTAGCAGTTAATCCTGCGGGAAATCCATGCGGTATTCCTCTTATAACCTCTCGGAATATATATAAACTGATCCTATAGAAATCTATCAATGTACTGTGCTCTGATGCTGGGGCTCGATAAATGTCTTCCATCTGTTTCTACAGAAATTAGTCATGCACTCATTTAGGTTTCGCAAATTTACCTCTGATTTAACTGGAACAATTTGTGCATTATTTTTACGGTTCGGTGCTGCGCATTCAGATGCAAATTCAATGGATACGATGTTTTCCAAATTAAATAGAGTGAAAGGATAGCTTCTATCACACATCAGAATCGAACAAAGCTGGAGAGGTTTTACACTGAGAAACTGACCCCACTAACAAAACCGACAGGCCCTTGTACGCCAAACGGTCCCCGTCCCCCCACTCTTGAGTATTGCATAGAGAACTTAATCATAAAATAGCCTACGCTATTTTTCGTTTTAAGCTGACGACCGAATCTTATCTAACACGAATAAATACGAAAATAAGCCCCCGTATGTCCCAACGGGATCCCAGCCGTGGACCTGTTTGTGAAGTAAGCATAATTGTTTGCCCCACCTAAAATAGAATGGAGCCAGTTAACGCTAAATGTTAATATTATTCAACGGTACACCCACGCATATACAAACAATAACGACTATTATTACTAAGAAATGTCCATGTTTTGCTTAACTTGAGTGCGCAGATACAAGCACCCACCAGAAGTAACGGGATGAGCCAACGTAATTACTCAAAGACTCTCCAAACCTTGGATACCGCCTTCATTCAATGTCCCATGGTGTCACTGTCATTAGTCGAGGGCCGTTTTCACAAAACGACAATTAGCCCGACGATGACGATGGCCCGCTAAGTCTACGTGTCAAAATTCGCTTCTGTGTTATTATAAGCTACTCTTGGCTTGCTAGCGAATATGGCAGTCGTCAGGCGCGTACTGGCAATAGTGCAACTACGGGTTGCGACAATCGCTGGCGCAAAGGCCTAACTCCGCTTTCGTAGAGCGCCCTTTCGAAGCGCAACACGCTACGGAAGTTGCAAAGTTCCCTGTTCTGTTCGGTGCTCAGAACGACTTTTGCGTGAGAGTAATAGTGGAAGATGACACAGGCATCAGTTACGGCGGCGAAATAGTAGCGGTGAGCTAACTTATTGTCAAGAACCCTTTATTCATTGTCTACCTATACAAAAAATGGGCAACGACCACGGCAAATGGTCCGTGACTTTTCAACTGGCTTTGTCAAGTCTGCGTTGCTTCCCGCTCCGATGGTTGCCTGGCTTTTGTCACCATCTGTTGTCAGTTGTCATCGCGCCTTAGAGCGGTGTAACCGGTTCGGCTGTGCCTGACCCAACGAAATAAAGGGCGGCTCTTTTTCCGGGACTTTTGTCTTTCCGTCCGAACTCTCGTCCTATCCTCTTGTCGTGCTCTCCACGCACTCAAACAGAGGGCAGAGCTCTCATCAACTTTGAGTAGCTCTGGGCCGGTTCTCCAACAGGATCAACGAAAGAATTCCGTTAGTGTTGAGGGAAAATTCGAGATATGTGACTCGTTGGTTCTTGTTGGTCCACTGCGGCGTTCAGCTGCTTTCCAGATGCGTGTCAATCGAGGAGAGGTGGGGGTGTGGGGGTAGTGCCAAGCTTAATGCGCGAAAAACGACGACAGAATATGTCGAAAAACCAGAGCGACAATGCTTAAGGTCAACGGCTCTGCGCTATACGTCTTTGTTCTGCGCCGACTGGAATCTTTTAGTTGCTCATTTAGAGTCATGCTACGATGACGACCCTTGACTCGATCGTTCCACTCGCCTCTACTTCGCGCCGTTTATCCTGCCCCGTCTTCCTCTGCACAAATCTCCAACTGGATTAGCCAAATGGCTAGCTTTAAACCTCTAGTTGACTTACGTCCGCTGACGGTTGATCACAGAAGCTCAACTCGTCCTGAGCCTCGTTTGTATTTCTCGCTCGTTCCATCCATCTTTTTCTTTTATCTATTTTTTTTTATCCTACCACCGTATTTTTCCTTGGCCGCTTTCTTCTTTTCTCTGTTCTAGTCAGCAGCAGACTTTTTTGCTCTTATACCCATTCTCTTATCTTATACCACTCTCTCTAAGCTTGCTGCAATATTTAGCTCCCCAAAATGATTGTTTGTGCTTGTTCGTTTCGCGATCTACTTGAAGACGTATCGCCGTGCTTGGCTTCTCAGCAAATACGCCGGCTACAAATTATTTCTGCACTTACGGATATGTGGTTGGCATGGGTGTCCTAACATGGAGGGTCGTTCGTATGTGAGAGCCATGTATATGAGGCACAGACCCGTAGATAGATTACCTTGTACAACGTAAACACTCTCCAGATTTCATTAATCAGCAAATGAAAAATCGTCGGAAAGAAGAATACAGTATATAAAGTAACATCCACATGTGTATTTCTTTGATACGATGTAATCTATAGCGGCACTTTAATGCAGCACGTAACAAATACAGAAGACACTCAGAGCTGACATAAGTCTTTCGCCCTGCGCAATGTCATATAAATACACCCACTTCATACGCTTTCTAGCATTGCTATTGACGTATTGCTGACTCCTAGCTATTCCTCGACTTCCCTATGTATGTTAGCAAAGATCCAGAGCAAGTATCACTCGACTAACATTTCAGAAGATACATTCGGCCAGTCTTCTCGCGTAAAGCTCGGCCGTCTTGTGTATTAAAGATTTGTTAACTACGAAAAAAGGACGTCCCGAGAGTGATAAGAAGCCTTTGCCACTTCGGTCCGTATGGACCAAACAGAGGACACCGCACTCCCATCTCCTTTGGGAGCGCATTTTCCATCCGAAGATTATCGTGACGATTTAGCGACTTCAAGACGCCGTGAATGGAATCTCCTACGAAGGATCCGCACGCTGGTGGTAACCGACCAGACGAGTTGGTGCGAGTTTCTCCAAAGCGGTCGTTAATTAACTGGATCTGGCGAAGACGCGTTGGAAAACCATTGATTCGTCTTGCCTAAAGAACGAGCGGCTTTTGCGTTTAGCGTTAGGTTGTTTCAGTTTTCGTCAGAATGCAATTACAGTTTCATTAGAGAGAATTATACGGCGTATACTTCGAACTCCTGTTAACTCTAATGAACTATCAAAGTATTGCTCTACATCGTACACTACGATCCTCTGAAATATAGATTAATACGCAATCGTGTCCCTAATCTCCACCGGATCATGTCTTTATAGCGACACTGGGGATTGAGGAAACAAAAAGTTTTAATGATACTGTACGGTATCATCTCACAGGAGTCACAACTGCATGAAAAGATCAGTTCTTCCGCATTGTTTTTATCTGTTTTTATTTCTAATGACCCAAGGAAAAACAATTGAGGCACTTCTAGTGTGTTTACGCTGTGTTTGTTAAATACGATTAATCGAAGGTTCTCCAACCAGTCGCTACATTATGAGTACTTAATGTGTTTAATATTCAGATCGGCGACGAACGATGAATCTGACAAATCTGGTTCTACCTTATATTTCTTCTTTTTATTATTTAGTTTATTACTATTGTGCATTATAGTTGTTGTTGTTGCTGTTGTTTTTTGTTATTCTTGTTATGTTTCCTGTTTTCTTCTGCATCATGTATAAACAATCTGAGGTAGTGGTGCGAATTTGTTTTTTTTTTTGCGCATTAAACACTAATAACCGAGATATTTAGCATTCCCTTCTACGCGGAAGTTCATAACGCCAATAGCAAAACATTGGAAGTCACCAGACAAGCGAGCATGTTCACAGAGTTGAAAATAAGAGAAAACGTATGCAGAGGACAGAGTGATGGGCCGCTTTCGATCACAAATATTACCTATGCAAAGTAACTAAGCAATGTAACAGATCACGCAGAGTGCCACAGTTTCAATTCAGGATTCAGATTAGATTAGATAACAACACGGTTAGCCGAATGTGTGTACAGCGACATGTTTGTTTTAAGATAATTATAGACGGATCTAACTAACTTCCCAATTTTAATAAATCACTCTACATATATCTATAACGGACCACTACGCAACAAGTAACTACTTATTGTTGACTATTAGTGAGCATCAGCTAAGCAACTTGATTGGTCCATTTGCAAGAATCACCTTCGTAATTTAGTGGCGACCTAAACAATAGTAGGCTCCGGGCGTCATGAAAAAGGCACGAGCAGTGACTGTGTAACGCCTGCGCGTACGAAGTTTTACCCCAGAATGAGCTCCTTGCATGGCGTAATGTTACCGCTTTACTCGAGCAAGTGAACGGACGAATCCAGAAGTACTGTGCTGGAAACGCTATCCACTTATTATTATGATCATCAGCATCATTAATATATAAAGGGGCTCGCGGTCGCGAGGAGCAATGAGGAAACAGATCGCCGGGCTCGTACTAGTCCACTGTTGATATCGAGAAAATGAAGATGACGACAATGATCTCATTATGATGCAGCGCTGCGGCCAGTCGCTGCAGCCGCTACTGCCTGGGCTGCTTCTGATGATAATAGCGATTTAATTAAGTGTCCAACACCGACAACGTCGACAAGAAATATGTTGGCATCCGCCTTGCTGGAGGATAACTAAGCTGACTTCGCCCAGCGTTAGGATCACCGCGTTTATTTGCGTCGGGAAAATTGCGCTTCGCAGCGCGAACGACACTGTGAGCTTTCGGCAACTACTCCCCCCATCTTCCTGTGTCGTTTTATCATAGCACAGAACTCGATTCTTCTAAGGTTCGCTATTTTCTGGAATGGTGTTAGAAAGCCTTATGTACATGATAGTGTGTTCATGGCTCCTCTCATTACAGATAATATGTACAAGGAAGAGTATTTGAGGAAAGAAAGGAAAACGAATCTACAAACTATTACAAGCAGAATTGTCACCAGATTTCTGTAGAAGCTAGGAGAAAAAGGAAAAAGGACGCCAAAGGGCGAAAAGCGTGGAGCGGACTATGAGCCAAGCGATGGATACAGGATAGCGAACCTGCCTAGGGAAAATCATCACCAGGTATACGAATATACTCTATACGAAGAGAAGACCGGCCAGGGCGACGAAGGAAATATTCATGCAGAAGCGAGCGACAGAGCAGAACGCACAAGTTTCGTTGCGTGAACAGTGAAGGCCCGAAGGTGGTGACTGCGTGGTGGCAGCGAGATTCATCAAGTTTAAGCATGATGGCGCACTTTATTACCCGCCCGGCGGCACGTGACTACGCAGGCTTAACCGGGCCAAGACCGGCTGAGTACGCAGCCACTGCATTATCGAATTCTACTCAAAGGGTGCCCTGGAGGGCAGGCAAAGAAAACGTTTGCCCCCGATTCTCATCCCCTTCCTTGGCTCCCAGCCTTTGCCTTGTATTAGTTCAACCAGGACTACACAGCTAGGACAGTCAGGACTGAATTGTTGCTTGCTCTCTGGTGCCTGCTTTGTCACAGCCCTCGGACAAGGTTTCCCTTCTTTGTCGCTCTCATTTTCGGTGTTTTGTCCACGCTCCCGTGCACTACCATCGCCGCTGTCGCAACGAAGGATACCCGACGGGCTGTACGAGGTGAAGTTAGTTGAAGCGAAGCCGAGAACGCGGCGACAGAATCATCGAACCGTAAGAGGCGTCAACAAGCCAACTATCCCGAGTGAAGTCGGCAGGCCAGAGGGTATTCCAAATGAAGAGGCGTCGTGGATGAGAAGCCTACTAAAATTTACGTGACAATGGCCCGGGTCAGCCCCGCGGGCCACAGACGTAGAGGGTAATAAGTGAAGGCCTGCTCTAAAGCACCGGCAGGCTGGCTGTTGTGTGCATCGAAACATTTAGGTTGCTATTAGCAAAGTGCAGATTAGAACCGTCTGGCATAGTAGTCCCTTGACGCACTTGCAACGGATAGAGAAAACAACTGAAGACAGCCGATTAAAAAATTAGTGAGTAAATGAGCATAAAAAATATCACAAGAACATCACGCATTACGATAATGAGGAACATGCTTTGTGTACGCTTCGACGAGGTGGCTGGTATTATTTGTTTGAAATCCGGTCAATTTGAAAGTACTTTCAAATATAATTTTTCTAGTTCAGGAAAGGTGTAGTTCTCTTTTTTTAGAATCCTGAGTTAAGATCTCCAGTAGACCGGTTCTGCCTGTACAGTCTCTTATTTTATAAGATTCGTGAACAGCAGACCCGGTCCTAGTCGTACAAGCTCATACGTGACCTTAGCGCTAGCTGCTTAAGCAAGTTTGAGAAGTAAGGCCAGCCCAACTCCATATCGATTCAGCGCTGTAGCAACAGCAATAACAAAAGTACACTGCTTCATCTTTATTTGGAGTACATAGGTACATGGTTCATATCCACGAACCTCGATGACTGTTCAGCATACAGCATCCCACGAATCTGTTGCTGGCGGCCTCAACTTACCGGCCAAGAAAACTTTCCCATTTGGGTATTCTGTTTGTTTACCTATCCCGCATATGCCACGGTATAGTATATACATATACAGCTACCACGAAACGAGCTAGCCGGATTCTACGAAACGAACCGATGTTTGTCAACCGAAACGAGATACTGAATGGGCGTTTCCCCACCGAAAATTTATTCGTGAACGAAACGATAAGAGCAACAGTGGATCCAGCGTTGCCACACCCTAAATGAGGCGCCAGTTTTCCAGCTTGTAACAGCTAGTAATTAGCGGTAAATCTCATGTTTTATATAGGACGTCATTGGCCACTCAATTATTCAGCCTTTACATTACTGTGCCACTAACACTCTCTGAAAAAAAAACTAATAGAAATGAATAATAAATAAGTAGCGTCAGATCTTTCTCTATTGTGCTGATCTCTGGATATTGGCTGGTGTATTATTGGCCAAAGCCAGCATGGATGGCGTGCCATAGCAAAGCCGGAATAGGTGGACCCGAGGCAGACAAAGGGGCCGACGACGTGGTTATTCACACACATACAAATATACAAAACTATGTTTACTCGAGCACAGTGTACAAGAATGTTATTTTGACAACCCCACCTAGCCGTTCGATTATTTCTGCGTGGGCCGCTTTTCTATCCAGTCACCCCATGGCTGTGTGACCCTTAGCTGGTGGTCGATTCCTCAGAAACCGACTTGTGCAACGGGAGCCTTAGTAACAGGAAGCCAGCCAAGCGGTCATGTTTTACTCAAAGCGGGTTCAAATAGCTCCCTGTGCCGTGTATGTCGCTCTGCGCCTTTGGCCGTATGGAAACGGCATGAGTGCATTTCAGTATTCAGAGCTGATCAGCAGACAGCGCCAGAAGAATAAATATTTTGATACAGCTTAGATGGAAAACGCGCCAAAAGGCGAATGATACAAAAAAAGCAAAGGGACGCCAAGGACTACATTACGCTAACACAACTCCATATGGGCCAAACATTCTGTCATTCAGACATACCGAGTACAAGACGCAACACTCGAGTGCAGGGGGCAACGGGATGTATCTAATAGCGATGCCAGCGACAATGTGCTCGCATAAAAAGAAAACAGGCGATCGGTCCTTTGGTTCTCCCCTAAGTCTATTGGCCACCTTGACCTTTTTTTGTTATCAACAATGAAAAACTTTTTACAAAAAATTCCGTTCGTTGGCAAGTTTAGGCACTCTACCTGGATATAAGAAACCATACATAGCATTAGAACGAATTCAGCATGCATTCACTTTTTCGCGGCCTTCCTTTCAGTCAGTAAAGCAGAGTACGCAGATCGCTTCTTGCGCCCGTTCCAATAGAGGAGCGGTGGCCATGGGGGACACGAAAAATGGAGTCGTAGACTGACTTACGAGAGGGTGAAATAGAGGTGAGGAATAGTTCGGCAAGGGTCATACATTCAACGCGGACCTTATTATCCATCCGCGATAAATAGGAGGTCTACGCGGAAGGAAAGCACGCCTCGTGCTTTGACCTCGTATCATGGAGTTCGCTGAACGTTGTTTTATGTCGTCGGTCGGTCGGTCGGTCGGCCTATTGCATAGCGAATGATGGCGTGTACGACTGAACAGAACGCAATGGTTCATCGAGGTCGATTCCGCTTTTAATAAGAAAGAGGAACCGCTGCTTAGAATAGGCTTAGTGATAAATGTGCGAGCTAACTAGTGGTTTGGAGTAGTTTCATGGCATGGCTGCAAGCGCTTATAGCCCTTCGTGTAAAGGTTGGAGTACGACAATATATTGATATCTCATTAAATATAATCAAGGAGCATATTGGTAGGTGTATAGGTACATAAATCAGGTAGCCAAGTGAATACTAGCCATGAAATCACTGGGTTTTATTATGTGTTTATTTGTTAATATGTCCCTGTTGCCTAGATTTAATCAGGCATAGTGAGGCTTTTGCCTCAAGAATTTATCATCTAGTTTGTGAAGGGACTGATCGAGCGAACTCCTACGGTACCTGGGATCTCATTGGAAACTGTCTATCGGGAAAAGTGTTCGAACAACGAGAGGAACGTGATTATAACAGTGCTCCTGATTAGATAGCAAAAACATAAGTTACTAAGGGTCCCGCCGTTAGGATGGCAGTTTTTTGTTAGCAAAGCAAGTAACTGCAAGGCAATGGATTCTCATTTTTCGAAAAGCGGAACCAACGTTCGTATTTTTTTTTGACGTTCAAACAACAAGCATCGATCAACAAAGTATTGTGTTAAAAATAGACGCAAATCCTGCATCTAGTGTAATCAAGGGCATACCCATGGCACCTAACCCTGGTCCAAATGCTGACAAGTATTAGGCGGATGGATATATGCAAGTTATTCATAGCCCATCATCTGAGTACACAAACGTGCCAGATTTTGACAGAACTTCAGAAATGATCCATGCACAATTTGTGTTTAACGTGTAAATGTTAATTTTGTTTTCATTATAAAACGAAACTGTATTGCTGGCTGGCTTATTTTTCTTTTTCATGAAATTGTGTAAAATACACTTTGTGGTAGGACTTTATATTATCTGTAGCGTAATCCAAGGATACTTATTGTTCTCACTTATTTGCATCTACAAACAAGCCATACTAGTATATATAACACATGAGAGGGTATATAAAAAAAAAATCAATCGACGAGAATGTATTTATAGTATCATAACTGAATCTTCGAAAGTTACTGACGATCATTCACACTAGCTGAGACAGACGATCTTCTATACGATATATTTCATCCTACCTATCGCTGCTTCCACTATATTTAAATGGAAAAAAATAGCTCAATTATTCGTTAGTTGTCTAAAGCTGCATTAAGCTTTGCCTCAACGATTCAGCCACAGACCCTTCCCTGCAACTTTGCTTGCTCCAAGCTAACAGGTCACTGCACGCAGATCCCTGCATGCTTACATATCCATTTTCTCTTCTATATTTGAGCTTTACTTGTCGATGCTTCACGTTAAAGCTGTCATATTTTATTATTGTTGGTAAAAAACGTAATTTTACCTCTTCAGTACGTCACTTACTTGAATGTAAAACGTAGCGGCAAACTCTTCGTCCGCGTCATGCGAGGCATTCCTTAAACAAACACCCAGAAATTCCCCGACAGTTCTACATGTCTTCGTGAAGTTTTCCTTTTCCCGCATCAAGCTCTTGCTGTCGTACTCGGCAGGACGAGAAGCTAGCTGCCTCTGGCGAGTCCAACAGTGACGGCCATAGACCGACAAAATACACACAACACCCGGAAGTGCGCCTTTTGGAAACTTCCGGTCAATGCTACTAAGAGCAGGGAAAGCGAGCAAGAGGGAGTAGAAGTTAGCGACGACGTCTTCGTGGATGCTTCGGCGGTGCAAAGAAGCGGTTGCAGGACTGACGGTCAGCTTAGGTTTATTTTAAAGAAACTATGAAGAGGGAAGTAGCTGGCGCCCTAATCCGCGCTGCTCGCCGTAAAGTCTATCCGATGGCGAAATTACAGTCAAGCAGGGCAGAGTCAGCAGGAGTAAAAATACGAACAAAATTTCAACAGTTTTTTTTCGATAACTTGTCGCATACGCTATCTTTATTTAGCCCCGCATCCGTCGGGTTCGCTGGAAATGAGTGAGAGACTGCTCCAGGCGTGTTTTTATTGCCGTCCGGTCGCTCTCGTTAAATATGAAGGCCGGTCGCCAACAGTGTTAGTTTTTCCTAAAGAAGATAGCATTTCGGTATAGTTGTTTCTTGGTGCACGTTTATAGAGCACGTCGATCGGTGCACGCAATTATTATACTAAATCCCTTTCATACGAGTAGGGCTTTTGTAGCGTCCGTTGTGACTTTGCGTGAGATTTCCAATTAAGTTTTACGATGAATGACATTGACGTTTTTCTATGACGAACAGTAGAAAATATAACTATACGTATATATATATATTGATATACTGAATAACCATCTAAGTAACAATTGAAGTGTTCTATTTATTCGATCGAATCGAGAAGTTCTCATTACTGACCGGTTAGATACGTGTGTCTACACGTGGCATATTCTCTGTCTTAAGCATAAGTCTCACGAATACAAGTTTCATATGGAAAATCATCGATGTTGCACACAATTACTTTATATCCAATACAAAATATAATAAGATAACGGCCACCAGTTGTTTTAGCTGGTGTTCATACCGTTTTATGTGCTTAGATTACCTGTTCGCTCGTTTCACGCTATACTTTTTTCTTGGGCGTGCTTGATAAGAGGACTACTCGTTAATGATAAACGTTGATAGGTTCTGCGCTTTGACCTATGCGTGTTTCTATCGATGCAATGAAACACAGCGGACGATATTCCGAAATGTGGCTCTTACATGGGAAGGCGTGTAACTGTTCCATATTAAGAAAGCACTAATCAGCCTTTAATTGGATCTACGAGGGCAATAGTTATAACTTTAATTTGCAGCCTATTAACTTCCTCACGAATCAAGTGTACTTCGGCAAATATCTTTGCGAAGCGGAGCGCTGAGCGACGATGCCATCGTGTCTAAACGAAGACTACCAGATAAGGTGCATTTTTCGTACTACAATAATCAGCAGTACGGTTTGAAGTATTTGTATTGAGTTTAAAATGATCAATTAACTGTATCCTTCAGAGCTTTTTCCCTGTACAGCTGGAAAAGATTTATCCTAACAGAGCTGAACGTGCCGGCTTAGGAAGAAGACAGCCAAAATGCAGAGGTAAATCTGGTATCTAGAAGATTTTTTTCGAGGACGCAGAACGTCGACCGAACCTAATCCGGCAAGTGGAATTTCCTGAAGAAAATGCAAAATTTAGACAATACCAGGAACATATTCACGTAGGTGGTGACGCACAGCGTGTTTAACATACGATCCAGTTAGCATCGTCTGTTGATTGGCTGTTAGGTTCGTAAACAATCATACGTACTTATTACAAGGTCGAAGGAACTGCCTGTAAGACCAATGGTTGTAAATTGAGGGTGTGCACTTTGTATGATAACCTGTATATCCATTTTGCAATAATAATGATAATAGTATATAGTAAGTAATATATATTTTGGAAATTTACCATATTTCGTGCGTATTCTGGATTGCAATTTTAGTTAGTGTCTGGCCATAGAATAGCATAGCAAGCCATAAAAAAAAACATACTCCTTTGTGGCATACAAGAAATTAGGCCACTAATTTCATTTTGCAAGTGGCATATATTGACTTTTCTAGGAAAAGTCAACTTCGCTAAGAGTATAGGGCAACTTGGTTGAATGCGTTCAAATATCGGTTAGACACTAGTTGATTTTGGATGTAGTTTGATGGTGCTCAGATGAGATTAGAAGGAAGGTCACAGCTGTTACAGTTGGCTGAAGGACTAGTGAGTCACAATAGTTAGTAGTCGATACTATGGATTCGTGTTACTGATCACATTAACTATTGTTATTCAATGGCAAAACATACAAAGTGACGAATATCAACTTGCCTATTAGTCACTGTCTAACTATTATTCTAGTTTCCGTGAAGCCTAGGCCTCGGTTCCTTACACTTCGGTAATTTTTGTCCTTAATTTAATTTTCCTCACAAATGCGTCTGACCAGCACGAAACGTTTCATTATACTCCCTGCCCGTAATATACCATAAATTGGTCCACTCCCTGCCACAGGTAGTATTACCCATTGGAGCGAAATGCGCGCTGACAGGTGTCAGATCTTATAAAAAAAAAAAAATATTGTCTTACCCGTAGCTCATTCTAAATCACTTCATAGGGGTAATTAGCTTTGCATGTTGTCTCAGTACACTGGGTGTCTTCATAATTCATTTATAGTGTACTTTTGTGAATATAAGATAAAAATGCTAGTTAATAAGTTGACATTATACAGGAAAAAGATTTAGTTCACGTTAAAGGGTTTTAATCCTATATAGAATACATTAATTAGGCCTGTCTTAAACTTGATGATTCGAGGGCAGAGTCTACGTGAATACGAAATAAAGTCGTACCTATTTGAATTGGAATAATACTAATCGCTTTAATAACCAATAGGATAGAGCGGACGCCGAACTCATGAGCGTAAATCCCGCTACGTCCTCAGTCGCAGAAGTTTGATGAACTTTTTCAGCCAAGTTCCTAATTTTCGTTAGACTAGCTTGAATAGTACTTTGCTTCCCACCTCTAGAGTGTTTAGAATTGGTCCGATCTCACCCTAGACAGTCAACTTATCACAGTTACCTTTGACTTTTTGACATCGCGGAACGAATCGTCCAATATTACGTAACCTAGGTCTTTTGCAGTGCATCACGTATCATTCATTCCATCTGCCTAACTAGAGGGTCGTTGCTACGTTCGAATGTGCAGCTGAGCCTGCAAAGATTCGTTGTGAGATTTCTAGAACTCTCATTAGAGAATAGCAGCACATCAACTTCAGGTAGATATCGTCTCTTTTCTTTTGGCCAGCAATTTTGGGCTTTTCCTGAGTCAGTCGGCTTGCTCGGAGCCGCGATTCAAAGATTAGCTCATATGAAAGGCAAATAGATAAACGTAAACCCAAGACCAGAACCATAGGGGACATCGTAACAGTATATACCCCCTTCATAATACCTAATTAGCTGACTTCTCCGCCTGATTGTTAAATAAATCCCTGTGAAACTGCAAATAGGCGTTAATATAATATTTGAGCTTCAATTCCATCAAATTCGATTGAATATTTAAAACTCTTCTGCCTCGTTAAATATCCACCGTCCACAGATGGTCCACCAATTGATGGAAAATCCGACTGCATAAACTGTTTTGCTTTTAATGTTTTAGCGAACCACGCACGTCACAGTGGTAATGCACAGTCCGCACATGTAGCCATAGTGTTTATAAGCGTGCATAGGGGTACATACTTTTTGACACTTTCGCAAGAACCGATAGCGTCTCTGCTTGAAGTGAACTGGGACTATCGAATAGCAGAGGATCAGGTCGTTGAGTATTCCATTTAGTGAAGGGGGTGTTAACCTACTGTCGCGGAACGGTTTTGTTATTGCGTCCTAGCCTGCCCCGCTTCCTCTGCACGCGCTTGCGATCGCCTATCTGGTTGCATAGCACTTAAAATCGTGCCAATAAGCGACGAGGCTTTGTGACTATTAAGCTACGACCCGTCGATGACTAATACGCAGGATCAATTTTAACAATGCAGGACCCCGATATTTCCGTCCTGAGCGAACTATGCACAGGGTGTTTACATGTTAAAACATGCTGTCATCAAAACATACGCGAATATAACATACTTCGTACATATATATATATGAGGGCGTACAAAGCTATCATTGTCTCTGGACGTTCTGACAAGTTCAACTCCAACAATGTTCCACCTGTGAGTGAACGGCATCGTATCTTAATAGAATTATTTTCTCTAGGTAGGCATATTTGGGTCTCTGCTAATGGTAGACGGAAAGAGTAGTTCAAGGAAAACTCACCACCATCGCATCGTAAACGATAGCGCCTAGCTATTTACCTTACAGTTGCTGCTCATATAGGATACATATGACGCTTCTGAAAAAAATTTGCCCACGCATTTGAACTACTTATACTCATTAATGATGGGATATATTGCAGCGTTTTGCTCTTGTTCATTGCTTGATAACTTCTTTTTGCCGTAGCCTTTATTTACATGTCTAGGTGCAAGACATTTACATCGACGCACGATGGATATTACTGGAATATATAATTATACATGAAACTCTATCTTGATGCTAGCATCAAGCCGCAAAATCTTAGAGTTAGCTCTTGTCTGTAATATGTGTGCTAGACGTGTTTTATATTGGAAAAATAAGCCGTTACAAAAAATCCATCATTAAATTTAATAGCAAATAGATTCCTAAACCTTATTGGAATCATCGAAACGAGATCAACAGAGGCTATCTGTCGGAAGAGTTTTTTTTCCCGCTACAGGTATAAGGTGAACGCGTAGACAACGGTTTTTTATTGTTAGAACCTTCTACGAAGCTCCTCAGGTTCCTGTATTGATGGAATAGAGGAGTTTTTGCCGTCCGTCCCTATTTCGTTTGAAAATGTAGTCGTTGTGAGGAAAAAAGGCGCGCCGAATATCGATGTTGGGGTAACTTTATTTCAGTACGAACGTCAATACAAATTTACAGATTATTACTCAATTTCAAGTAATCCAAATTAGCTTTTTGAAATCCTTAGCTCAAGTAAGTTGTCAATAATAGAATAGTTAAAGTGACAATTGTATTTTGACGTTGCAATGATGATGAAAAATCGAAAATGAGAGATGCACAAATGCCGAAACGCGAGGTTTTCGGATGAGAGGAACCTGCCAACAGCCCCCGTGATAGCTCAGCGGGTAACATATTTGCCTGCTGATCTTAGAAACATGTTGTGGTCGAGGCTCGAATTTGAGTATCGACATATTTCGTTTCAGTCACGGCTGGGAGTCAGCTGTCTGCTAGACTGAAACGGCGACGCCGGACGCAAACCTTGAAATGTAGAAAGTAACCTACCAAGAAAGGTTCATTAGGTAACGACGTGCGTACAAGTGCCAACTCTACTGTTGGAAACAAATCCTATACGTTGTTTTGCTGGTTAATATAAGAAGACCATTGGCCCCGATTTGCACAGTGTCATAACATATCAAATAGTAGCCCTGTCGAGTTAAACCATTGTCCTGAATGTGGTCATTTCAAGAGCCCACGCCAAGATCCTTGATGTTTTTATGTTCCACATGCACAGATTCGCCTACGTCAAGCTATATCGTGTACCTTACACACGACATTTGTCCTGAAGGCTACGGTTTAAAAACTGCATAAAAGGCACAAAAATATTTATTCGATCCTCAGTGCAACAGATTTTACCCTAGAACGAAGAGAAATTTGTGTCACAGAATAGGGATGCTCACAATTCGTTCCTATAATATGTTGCCGTGACACCAAAGTCGAATCGTGTTTTAATGGAGAAAAGGAACATGTCTATAAACAATGTATAGGAACATTTCGAATAGCGCCATACGAATGTACCCATGTGTTTCTAGATTAACGAAACGGTCAATATACTTGCCCCTAAGTGAAATTATAAATAGCTCGTTTTGCTCGGAACGGAAAACCGAAACAACAGCGTCGCTATTGTAGATTTTTGCCAACAGAAAAACAGCTCAGATGCGCATTTTTTTTAGCCTAACTTTTTTTTATCCTGCAGGACCCGTTCGACCACGATATTCGTGTGACGGTTGTGGCGCTCTCCTAATGGCCATATGCTGAACCTTTGCTAAAAAGTGAATCGCTGGATTTTATGGTGAAACAACCTATTCCTTACTAGATGGGATTTTTTTTCAGCTAATCGTGTTAATTTAAGATTAGATATTTTACGCTGCGTTAGTAAGTATCCATCAGTTCTTCATGAACGGCGATACAGGTTCGCTTCTTCTTATCTAATGTCCAAACAAAAAGTTCATGCCGACAAAGTGTTTGCCTACAGAAACGCCTACGTAAGTGGTCTATGTCCTTTACCAAAAATTGTATTTTGATAGTGAAAAGTATACAGAGCGAGACTTTTGGAAGCTGCGTGCCTACATGGCCGAGTGTGCGCACTTCACGGCTTTCAAAACAGTCATATCCCAAGAGATTTTCGAACTGGAAATTGTGGTGCACTTCAAGCACCTAAGCAAGGAAACGTCTAAAAGATTTAAAAGCGAGCACAGACGCAACCTGTTTCGTACCGCTGCCTCATTTCCACATCCCCACACAAACTTCCTGACTGTAATACTGGACACGAAACTTAAAAGGCTTATTTGTATTGTAAATAGTAAAAGAATGATTTAATCATACTAAAGTAAACCGTGCTACCGCGGCAGAACTCAACTCGTATGTTACTTCCTATATATATATATATATATATATATATATATATATATCATTTAAGACTTGTTTCGCTACTATGTGCATTATATCATAGCTATGTTCCATTGACTGCGAGGCAAAAAACAAGAGAAAGTCGATTGCAGAGACCGTTACATGGGACGTCGCAAGTTATATTCACTGACAGCCTCAGAATTCCACTTAAGCGGTGGGTTACAGTGTACTTTAGTAGCGAACTCGTACCTCTATCGCAATCAAATTTCAAGATGTGGTGAACCCTTTCAGATATCTCACCCATTTTCGAGGCGCTCTACCTTGAATCTAAACGAAAACAACAACGTCTATACATCTGCTATTCGTCGGATTGCAGCCTTCAAGCGACACTAGCGCCGATCCAGCGCGCCTCGTGCTACCTGGGACATGCAGCTCTTAATACATCATCTATTTTACGGTCGATACTTTTTTAAAATTCAATATTTTTTGTGATGTTCGACACCTGTCAACGTGCATTTTCCCGCAATGGATAACACGGCCTTGGAAGTATACGTATATGCGAAATCACACAAATTACACAAGCTACTGATGGCTTTAGCTAATATAGAAGCAATATGTATTTTTGTCACGTTGGCGTCTTGCCTTAATCACCATGGCTAGCTACCACGACCTTTTTGGCACTGGCTCATCATTGGGTCCTTATGCGGGTGCCTTTTTTCCTTTGAGCAACATTGGGAACTTTTATTTAAGCCTGGATCTTCGTAAACAGTGCTACGGACAATAGTGGAAAGTACTAATTAGACTTGGCCAACAATCATTTATCCACATGCTAGTTACTTGTTTTAACGAGATTAGCTTCTCGAGGTAGAAAAAAAATGGACGACTCCCGCTCTCCCTGACGACGTCTCTTATGGAAAACTAAGGAAGTACTTCATAATCAAACAATAGTTCCGTTTCCTAAACACAACAATTCACTCTCCACCGAGCTAGCATTTATTTTCTCGACAAACTTCAGGTTACAAATTGGCCTGTACAGTTATTGCGTTGTTTGTCGTAGCCGTTTATAGAGTAACATGCACATAAACCCTGTCGACCATTGATAAACTTCGCATTGAGGGCTTTACTATTCCTTGATTTCCAGCTACACGCCTGTACATCCCGTCCATTTGGCAGCTTACATTGAATCAATATGTATTTTTATTTGTTTTAGATATGTATGTATAATCACGCGTTCTGCCATTTTGCCTGGCGGCACAAAAATCGAACAGCTTTATCTAACTCTTTCGATAGGAA
The DNA here is from genome assembly GCF_002532875.2 of Varroa jacobsoni. NCBI lineage: Eukaryota > Metazoa > Arthropoda > Arachnida > Mesostigmata > Varroidae > Varroa > Varroa jacobsoni. The sequence goes on from NW_019213373.1 coordinate 172,328, forward strand.
CAATATTGATGGGGTACGTTCTATCTCGGTAACGTGGGTGACGAGATCTGCGATCCTATCCGCGATCGATGAAAAGCAAAAGCAGCGATAACATGGAGCCGATAAATGTCGGCTTAATCTTTAAGGCCGACGTCGTTATCATCAAATAGCATGCTGTAATACGTCCACAAAAAAATGAGACAAAATGTTGTTATAATAAAACAGATAGATTTTTGAGCTAAAAGAAAAACTGCCATAGCACGGCCCAAGCCGTAATATTGAAAACTACTATAGATATTTGCTGGATGACGGTAGTATTCGTACATACTTTTTTCTTTACTTCATATTTATACTTTTACAATTTTCGTTGAATAGCATCCTGTTCTTCAAAAAGTCACTTCAGCGTGGACGGTATCAAGGTGATTCCTTGTACAGCCAGCCATAATAGACAAAAATTATGTTTTTTTTTTTCGAACATTTTTCTCATTCATTTCAAACAAACAACATCTTTTTCAGCGGGTTTAGTTTGAAACGCCGGATAGGACCCGTTTGAAAATAGATCAGTAGGCCAATATGAATAGGGATCGATATACAAATTACAGGCCGTTAGTGACAAACGACAATTCAGCCACAAAATTCAACTCTGAACTTGAGTACTATGCAGCTTACTCATAACATAATTTTGCCTTATTAACTATGATGGCGTGAGTGCAATTTTAGATGGGGATTTGAATATATCTCACCTTCACAGGTCTTGTTTTTGGACACGATACATTGGATCGATTTTTCACGGATCCTTCTCTTTATGGAAGCGTTCACCTGGCATGTGATGTTTCCATCAGTGTTAGCTATGAAAAAACAATGCAATTAAATGATGTAGGACTGATCGTAGGTAAATCAAGGTAGTCTCAAGAGATACCGAATTATCTTACGTTTACGTTATCTATAAACGTACTTTGATTATTCCGCGTTGATGAATCCAAGCTGATAAAATTCTGATTTTGCTCATTTACGATATTGAAAGAACCAGGGGTAACCAATTCAAGCTTTCTTACTGGCATGGTTGTATCATAATACGTGTGATCAAATGCGAGCTGCCTGAGACTTCCTGTCCTAAAATAGATCAACTGAAATCAACGGTCTTTCGTCAAGAATTCAGGCTTAGCTGAAGCAATTACGAACTATATATATCTATATATATTGCTTCGAATTTTCCGTCCGATATCACCATTAAGGATCCCAGCACGAAATGCCCCTGTTCGAACCTAGATTACGACCCGTACCTACGATTATTAGCAGGCCAGTAATTATCACCCAACACTCATTCCATGACACAGCTAAAGTAAACTAAACTTAAAACATAACAACTTTCTACAACAAACCGCGAACTGACACCAAGTAAATGGGCAAAGATTCTATGTACATCTAACAAAAGGTCAATTTCGCATATCACGGAAGTTCCATCAAAAAGAAACAACAGAGTATAATTCGCCCGTGGCAATAGGTATAATAAACAGAATTATCTTACAACACGTCGCGTCGTAATGGAAGTCGTCACACGGCCGATCCACACACGTAACGTTCGCTATCAGATCGCCGTCAATGTGGCAGAGATCATCCGCGTTCGCAATAAACGTTTGTGACGTCCAATCAAAGTTGCAGCTGTATCTTTTTGCATAGTCTAAATGAAGCTGGCAATCTAAAGAACACAGCCTATTAAATTTATCTGTACATTTAACTAAAATTGATAATTTCATTCCTATTCGTGCAGGCTACTCGGAACACTTTGGAAGAGGGAAGATGGGACCTTTCGAACTGGATTTGATGTTTATGTCAACTCCCAGAACTAATTCCCATGTACAAGACAGGTAGCACTAATACTACTGTAGCATATTAATAGATTAAAATACGACTCAACAGACGTCTCGTAATCACACTCTCATATATGATTCACAAACTACGAGAGCTTCAAAAGGCCTTTGAAAGCCCTTCAAAAAGGCTTTGTAATATAAAGACGCAAAAAGAATTGATCGAAAAACGAAGAGGACAACTGTCGCAGTAGCAAGGACAAGCACGCATATCGTAAGGCTGTGTCACGTTTGTAACACAAATATTTCGTATGAAAGGTGTTTGCTATATAAATAGATAGAGCGGTAGGCCATGCTTCTCGTGTACCTTACACAGCCTTTGTATTGTCTACTACATAATTCACCAACGATTTCCGCTAGAGATCTGTAGATACTGTATATGCTCATTCATAGCTGTGTAGAACTAGCATTTTTCAGTCCGTAGGAAAGCCTTGCCAGTTGCTACGCTGGGGCTATTCTCAATACATATCATTATCGTCGTTACAATCATTAAATGCTACCAAATTTGTGCTCCGCAGCAGATAGACTTGATAGAACCGGATACCTAGAAAAGGACCTGCTGTAGGAAGCATAAAATCGGTCAGTGTTTGTCAACGGCCTACAAACTTTGTAAAATAACTGCGCTGCTTTTGAAAATTGCCCCGTAGATCTTGCATTTTTAGCAGCCTCTAAGCTTCCTAATAGAAAAAGACACAAGGCGTCTGTCGAAGATACTATCGAATACTCTAGAAGCAAAAATATGTTATTTGCTGAGTAGAAAAAAATGTGGCTCCATAATCCTAGCTAATAATATCGTGTAATTAATTTACGAGCCTATTACAATGGGATTTAGTAGTTCCCAGAGGTCTGAATAGTTCTAAAACAGAAAAATCGGGCCACAACCTTCACAAAACTTATCGTCGATCTTCTTCGGTGTACAGATCGCCGTCACAGACTTGATCAGGTCAGGTCTGTCCGTCACTGTGCATTTGGGCGGGTCGTGTCCTCCTGAAATTCATAGCAAAATGCATTTAATGTTCATATGTGCGTCTGTAATCATAATTTGCAAGATGGTGACTCGAATAAATCAACTTTATTCGAACGTTACCGCACGATAATTTTTTTAAATTGTTCCGTGCGTATCGTTGCACAAGTCCGCAATAGACGATCCGCAGAGAGCTGTTATAACGTCGAACTACGTGTACTGTAAAAGTAATCGTTTTGGGGCGTCCTGCCTAAGGTACCATGGGGTACTTTGCCTTCCTTGGCTCGGAAGATCACCTCGATCATATCGTATAACAATGAGTAAACAGATTGATACGAAAATGTAAACATTTAATGGCCGTGTACCGATAAATAAGTATTTAGCAATCTAAATGAGCACCACACTCGCCAGAACGATGTGATGCGTTTCTTTCAAGTTGCTAGTTGAATCGAAATCATCTGTAGGTCAAGTCTAGAAATTTTACCACATTCAAGTGTGTCTGGTCCCCCGTGGAATTTCGTATCCTTGCCGATTTGACAACCCGTCTTCTTTTCCAGAAGACATTCTGTTGAACTGTAGCCACCTCGACATTTGCCATTTCGAATTTCTTTCTCTTGGAGATTTAACGTCAAGTTACACTCTGCAAGATAAACACGTTACACTTATTCAGTAGAAGGCGTAGGCCAATAAAACAACGATTGCTTGCGGAATAGACCTTTAGTCGGATATCAGTCCTCAGGGACCTCAGCCCTGCGTGACAGAAGATCGAGCAACTCATTAGAGCTAACGATTATTCTATAGAAATTAACAATAATCTGAGAATGATTAGACCATAACTCTCGTCGTATCAGTAATAAATAGACAAGCCTATGGTCTAGTTGTGGTGTTTGGCTGTTACTCGTATGCACCTCAATCGATTTTTGTTTCCTCACGGCTATGAAATTAAATAAACAATAGGTCACTTTGTTGACATTTTGCCAATTTTGACAATTGGCAGATTCAGATCAGCGACGTCTCAGGCCGGTTGAGCTAGCACAACACAATAGGTCTTATTTAGTGAGGGTTAATCTAATGATGTGTGGTAAAAATTTACCTGCGGTTTCTATTGATCTGCTATAAAACAAACGAAAAGTTGCTCTTACTTGCTAGAACGATGGAACAAGCACCCTCAGGTAAAAAAAAATGCTACATTATCGCTAAGGAACGTTCCTGTCTCAGACAGTGATACAATCGTGGCTAACCTAGTGATAAATTAGAGACAGGTAAGACTCCTCATTTTGCAACCGATCTATTGACGTACCTATTCATGTAATAATATATTAGCTAAAAAAATTATTTGCTATAGATGTGCATCGATAATACGTACTGCATGCAACTGTGTCCTCACAACTCAGTTTCACAGATTCGATAGGCACGTTATCCGTCCATACGAAGTTGTACGTGGTATTGTCATAGACTAGAAACGAGCAGAAACGTTTTATCATGTATTCTTTATAATATGCTACATTTTTCTATGGTCCTTCGCTCGTATTCGTTGACCTAGGGATTGGAGTACTCCAATATCGATGGTCCCCTCAATGAAAGTGTTTTCTGTTGTTGTTTAGAAACAGGAACCGACCCTATGTAACTATGATGTGGGGTTGAAGGGTACGTTTGATGCCAACTTGTTCTTATGTGTACAGCGTTTCAAATATGCCCCATTAATAACATCTCGTACCTCTCTTGCAAAATGAATCGTTATAATCGATACGATAAACGAATACATAAAAAGAGTTTTTTTAGTGGTACGGCGATCGATGAAGTCGTACATTAACGTAAAAGATCAAAAATATAAGCGTAACATGTGGAATACTAACCAATTTCTGGCCTTAATCCTCCACACTGAACACATTCCATGTTATGACTTATATTTTTGCATTCTGGCCAGTTATTATCAGCTATACATAGCGTTGTACTATCAGCATCGACTAATGGGGGACAGCCATCTGCTACGGCTGAAGTAGCATAACGTAGTAAGAAAACGAAGCTCATTAGAAGATGATGCATTGTGGAAGAAGAGTGCAGGCCTGGGCAACTCGTATGCTTGCGCTAATAAGGCCTCACATAAATGGTTAATTCCGTCGTCACAAAGTAGACACTCAATGCTTTGTAACAAATGGTGACGCTGGTAAACAACTTCACATCGAGAAAGGTCGCTGTTAGGCGCGATACGAAATAGGCCAAGTCTGCCTCTGGGCACTTGACGAACACAACAGTTCCTTACACACAGAGCCAATCGCTTATACGTAACGAGTGGCGTACTGCGGACCTGCGTTCGGTATTTATGCCAATCACCCTAATGACGTCGATCTCGACCATAAAACTTGATTCTATTATCTGTATTTTCTCTGGACTATTACATAGTACTGAAACGTGTACCTTTGCGTGCCTAGCCCACTAAATTTATCTAAGTTGTTTATGCTTACTCCTGAGTTGATACACTTCACGCTGAAAATTAATAACAACATATCATAAGGACGTCACTAACACATTAACAAGCCGTTATACCCTTTTCGTGTTCAAAGTTTGCGAAAATTTGCTCTCAGGAGAATTTTCTTATTCTGAAACGAGTGGCCAAATTTTATCCCTATCAAAAGATCGATTTAGTCACCATATTTGTGCTAACTTACAATAGATGAATCGTTAATTGCTATACAAAGCTTACTTGCATGGAAATTTAAGTTGATATTGAATGGCTGAAAAGTATTTACGGGCTTCAAATTGAAATTAGATCATGCATTTTTTTATATTTCAAAGTGACTATGCGCCAATTTGGGTCGATCACCTTTTGCATAACCCCATCACTTTAATATTTCTATGGTTTCCGGGCAAAAAATTGTGACAAGTAATTCTTTCACTAAAATAAAATTTTTACCATTAAGAGAGTCTTGTAAACGCCGAAATCAATTATAGTCTGATAGTGCATTTTCACTGGGCTTCTATTAATAGCCTGACCATACCCTTTCCGCTTTGTTTGGTTCACCCAGCAGATATGGGTCTATGTGGGCAGGATGGGTGGCGTTTCGAATTCGGGTACGCCTAACAGTAAGTTTCAGATGTTGATCGTTTTTAGTTATGATTCAAATAGAAAATTATCTATTATATCACATTACGAGTCTTAGCAATTGAATCACAATCGTTTGCGATGGCGGAAACCAGCAGATGATTCGAACTATTTCAGAAAGTCTATGAACTGTCGTCTACGGCTGTGCCTTCTTTCCAACCTGGGCACACGAACCCTATTATAATTTTTTAATTCTATTGTCAACAGCTATTTAGGTGTGATGAATAGAAACGGATATTAAACTATCTTGAAAAACAGAGACTCTGGCCGTTCGGGCAAAAGCTCAGGTCAGCTATAATTAATATAGGTTTCTCAGATATAGTGTCTTAATGACGGTTCCGAACAGCGAAACAGATCTCGCGGTTGAACAACCATGACTTTGTAACCAGAATTTCAACTGTTATTAAAAGATGCTGTTTGTATATATGCGATAGGAGAATATAGCTCTAATATTGAACGTTTTTGTTTGCTGCTTACCTGAGATGTACATTAAGGACGCTGTATTACCTTACGCTAGTGATTCAATACAGAAAATTTCAGAGGAGCAGATTGCGTTTGTAATGACGACTTCTTCCTCACAGCCAAGGACAGTTACTGTTCTCACTATTTTAGATTCGGATTAAGACACTTTCGGCAATATATTTTTTACACGCGTACTAAAGCAGTGAAGTATATAATGAGTGCATTTTACGATAATCAGAACGCTGTCCGCCGTCCTTATCAAATCATTTAATAAGGTAATTGCGATTTTGCCTGTTGGGGACATTCAATGCTGTTTTTCCACGAACATCAGGCACACATGGTACAAACACAGTTCTCTTTTGCTTCAGCTTTTAGCACATCGACGCCAACTGAAATTACCTTCAAAATCCCTCACGCAGATTTCACAAGTTGTTAACATTTCTGTCAAACTGAACTAGCAGAAGTTGGCTGTGTGTTAACATCTCTACTTGTAAGTCCAGACTATACAAATTTTTGATCGTTTCTCCTCGACAAATGGACTGCTAGAAGACCAGGGGCTTAGTCGTAGCGCGTCAAAACATAAGATATCATCGGTCTTTTGGCCCTAAACTGTAATCTGTGAAAACGTTTAGCCTCACGTCTCGTATTGTATTATGGAACGAACGACACAAAGGGCGCACTTGGTAATTTTTCCGCGTATTTTTTTCCAATTGAACGTGACGTTGACTTGTATTTCACTTTTGATGTCCCGCTTCCAGCGATACCTAGAGGTCAAGGCTGGACGCAAAACTGCAGCCTGTTATCAAAATACAGTAAAAGTGATTTTTTCTTTTTTTTTTTTTAATTCTGTGGGCAGTACTTAACGTCGGGTTAAATCATTTGTACTTCTGGGTCCCGGAATTGCGCCTGCATCATCCTGCTATATATTGTGGAAACCGCTTACGTTGACTGATGGTTTTTTTTACAATCCGTCAAGTTTTATTTGTTCACCTTTACTGGTAGTAGTAAAAAAAGACTATATAAAAGAAAACTTCGTACATACAGATCAACAACATAATAGTCCAGTATCAAAGACGGTGTATGAAACCACGTAGAACAGTCTGCGTCATATGAGTTATACGAGTCTTGTTGAGTTTATAACACTAATTTGAGAGACCCTCCTGATGCCCTAAAGAGGGTACGAGGGGCAACGGGCGGCACGATATCTAGTACAATGACCCTCACATTTCTAGAGCACCTATGCGCATGGCTTGTGGAAACCTAATTTCCTGCAGAGCCTTGGGTGAAATTCATGCACGGCACGTCTGTTTATCCGGTTCATCCGTTTCCACTCGCTGCTTCCCATCGCACCCGGAGCAAAGGAATCCCCGTGAATCTCCACGAATTTTTGCCCCCAGTTCCTAAAGTTTGTCTTAAAGGCTGTTGAAAGCTAAAAGCAGTGGTGAATCAGCTAAGAGGCACATCATATAGCTTAATTTTATCTAAGCAGCCCGAGTAGCCTTGCACGATTCCAATTTACTTTGCTTCTAGCGCCGCAATAACTTACTTTAGATCCCGCTGTTTTCGTCCTTTTGACAGCTCCTATTGTCATTTAAATTATAATGAGAGATTTTAATTCGCTAGCAAATGTTTATGTTGATATCCGCTAATGGTGTGTTACTCACTGGATTACGACAATACACCAGACAGAGTTTATGAAGATTTATGGACGACCATCTTCGCATTCGCTCGCGGCGCAAAATGGCGTATTGAAATAGGTGAAAATAAAATTATAATCTACCTATTCCTCTCTAATCATTCCCGACAGTTTTACTAAATCACGGCCTGATAAAAACTATTACGCATTGCGGTTCACAAAGAGACAGCTTGGCGTTAATATTTTTATAGTAGATTGGCCGAATATATCAGGAAGAGGCGAAGACTTTTATACTGTCTTCAGGTCACTTTTTCGATATAGTGTAAATGATTTAGAATGTTCTCAGTAGAAATTCTTGACGGTACGTGCAGATTTCGTTGTTTGTTCAAAAACGTGACGAAATTATCGCCTATCCATCAAATATTCACTAGTGAGAAATCAAAAAATTATAATATAACAATTATGGAATAAGTAAAAGGTCATGTAACTTTTAGTAATAGTTGATGTAAGATAATATGTTGTAATAAGAAAGCTTCTATAGTCTCGTTTTCACAATGTGTCGTATAAGAAATAACAAAATAACATTTAGCTATTACATTTAGCAGTTGTTCTTCCGCGTGCTGCATCACACTTCATCCATATTGTCCAAATAGCCTCGCATCGAAATCCGGTCGCATATACCTGATACGTGCTATCACTTTTGTACTCGCGTATCGTCCATTTCTTCTGGGATGCACTAAACGCCAGTAACCCATATTTACGAAGCATTTTGAATAACGTTGATGCAGTAAACATGACGTCCAAGCTATGCTTCCGGCGTAAATTTCTTCATAATAGACCATATGCAAACCTCTATACCGAAGATGTCCGAAATAATTTAATACGAAACTTGCCTAGTTGTTGGACTAGCAACAAAGCACTAAGCCTGAAAGGAGTCTGTATTTCGAATGTCATCTGCTGACTCTTTTACTGCAAAGCTATTGATAAAAGGCTTAATGGAGTGGTAATTATGACAAGCTGAAAATCATACTTGTGGAATCATCCTGCAAACGGCCTTTAAGAGCAGGCTCGTGCCCCTTTGCTAAACATAAAGGATGAACATATATTATAGGACTATATAATAAGATATATTAATTGAATGAATTAAGAGGGTACTAGCTAGCGTAGCACATTATTAACAGCAAAAAATCGCTAGCCGATCGCTTCTTGTTTACTAGGAAACGATTACATGCATTGAATTTGTTACTGGTTAATGCTATGTAATATTTGTTTTCATATTATCATTATTACAGTTACAGATAAAAAAAAAAAACTGTTAGAATCCAGCCCGCTAAATATGGCCTGCCGTTTCGAAGATATGCTAAAATGTTAATACCGCAATGTACCAATGTGATTAGAAACTATTGACTTTTTCATACTTACAAACGATTGTTACAGGCGTTACAATATATATTATTTTTATTAGTAGGGTCATATATTAAAAAATAAGTTTATTAACAAATTCGTACTAAATCTTACCAGCTTTTTCTATAATCTCGGTCGTTAAATAGCATAAAGCCATCTAGCCAAGTAACAAACGAGCCTGCTGTTAGCGAAAAAGACAGGCAAATGTCGGAGCT
>NW_019213374.1:0-14360 GCF_002532875.2 Varroa jacobsoni
TATATACAGAACACATTGAATAATATGTGTGCATTTGTACAAAGTGTTTAAAAACTCGAAATTAATTTTTGAAGAATTAATAGGAAAACTCAGTAAGGAACGTAGTTTTCATTAACAGGGCAATGGAATCCAAGAGTCCCTGGAAATTAAAAATCATGGAAACGAATGGTTTAGGAGATATAATTTCGGAAAATATAATTCTTTCAAAAAGATGGCTGCTTCTAACGGAAAAGTGAAAATGGAATATCTCCACATTTTAAATCAAATCAATCAAACAAAAAAACAATTAATAATAACAAGTTATGCTTTCAATGTTTGATTTTTTCATTTTAAAATTTAAATACTTCAAATGAACTCATTATGATTAAAGGCTTGTGGAGAAAAGTTTGGCATGGATCGTAATCTCGAAAGATACCGCATATATTGGTCTCATAATTTAAACTGTCGTACGACTTACTGTTATCCCAACTACATGGTTTCGCTATTTCATTTTGAAGCTAAAAAATCAAATATAATGAAATGAAATTTCTCATTATTTGATTTATTACTACTGTTCTGTATTTTTACGAGCAGACTTCTAGCCACAAACGTGTGTTTTCATTTTCTCAATCGAGACAGCATTTTCCATAAACTAACGTATTTACCGAAATGATAGTCTAGCTCGTCATTTTTTAGGAAGAGTTTACACTCTTTTCTATCATTAGGATGAGTAGCTGCAGCCGCTAGTCCCATAGGGAGAAACTCCTTGTACTTATGAGGCTCATTACTTTTTTAAGGCTAAACGGAACGAGGCAGTCATAACTATAACACTCAAAGCGGTTGTCGAGAGGAAGTTCCTCTCGCAGTTAAATTGGCCTTGGTAGCGACTGTGTGTGGCAAAAGTGTGGCCACAGCTTGAGACGTTCGTCGATGCAGCTACTGGTTGATTTTAGGTAACAGAGATTAACTCGCGATTGGTTAGCGACACATGGGGTTCTTATCAATGGAGACACAATGCAAAGCTTGCGACCACGGGAAACATGCTTTACTAGCACACGTTTGCATCGTGCGGATTTGCAGTGGATCGTATCGATCTGCCACCGACCGTGGCTACTTACCTCTGCCCGTATGCATTGGCAAGATAAAACCTAATTTTTTGATAGGCAAAATCAAGCACAGTACATCGCGAATCCTTCGATTAGCTTCACAATGAAACAATTTCGCTGTAGCTAATATGCTGCTGACCTAGTATGTGTGGTCACCAAAAAGATGACCCAGTTTCTATATGTCGCTGTTTGAGTACATCTAAATAACAACGATGATTAAAAGCGTGTGAAATTTACTAGTTAGACTTTAACTACGGTATACGACAGAGTAACAAGGGCGAGTCATGATTAGTGGACAAGTGACGTTTCTGAATTTCTGAAATATATTACACTGTACCACGCCAACGTTCAGACATAGTCCTTGAAGGACACAGATTCTGACTAGGTTTTTCTGCCGCTATTTCAACTAAGTGGACTACTACTGATGCTGATAGGCGGTACCCGCTTAGCGTCCTGGCCGAACGCCAATGAGATATTTGTCTCCCCACGCGCATTTTGTTGTCGCAGTGAATTGCCAAAGCAAACCGGCCTGAATTCATTCCAACACGTATGGATTTTTTGAGCAAATGCGGTGCTAGCGATGCTCTAATGGTTACAGCATCGTATTCTATATGTTGACAATACTTTTTATACCCTGTAATAAATAAATACGCAATATAACGCAACAAGCGCTATAAAACAATAATAAGTAGCTCATTGGCGACAGAGCATGCGACAGTTGAAAGCTGCTGTTACATGTTTGGCGCTAACAAGAAATGGAAACAAATAATTCGAAGAAGAATTGACAAAAATTGAACAGGCAAACAACCCAGCACTCATGAGATCAACTGTAGTCTTGACACACGATTTCCTCAACAGTTATAACTACTTCTTATTTAACGAGGTTTATTTTCTTTCGCAATTACGCACGAGCAGAGCTGATCTAACCATTCGAATAGCCATATTATTTAAAAGCAGCTGAGATTATACTGGAGGATGGTATTGGTTTTTGGAATCCTTAACGAATAAAAATCGTCATTTGAGTGGTCAGATCCATATACGCTTTTATATTGATTATCTGGTAGCATTATGAGGTACTGGCAATGGAAACAGCAGTAGTAGACCAAATATAGCTACTGTAATCCATGTCGTATTTCTATCCCTGGGCTGTGCTTCAGATAACATAGCTATCCAGTGGTGGATTACTTGCATATTTCATTATATGTATTATAATTATATTAATATTTAATTAAAAAACACGAATTTAATATTATAGCATATTTTTGTAGACCATCATTCTGATTAAATAAAAATTGTTGGTTTACAATTAACGTGAAGAAAAACGTTTTTGGAATAGTTTGTAGACAGTATCGTTAAAAAATTGTTTCGACTGGGCACAGGTATTATATAATGTCGTCCGACATTTTAGCTCGAGAAGTACTTTTAGCAAGTACACATATTAAACATCTAATAAATACATCGCTTCAGATAGAGAACAGATAAGTAATTAATACCCAGACCTTGTTTGGCAGCAGAGGTATCCATTAAATTTAATTCTCGACGTTAACACAGTAGCCGTTTTTCAAATTGGCACCCTAGGACCATTGTTGCAAAGGTAACCCTCGCTTTCTTATCATCATATGAAATCTCGACAAAACACAGCGGGAAGCAGGATCAGAGGAGGTCTAGAATCTGATCTTCGATCCATTTGACATATAGGCAACTGTTATAAATTTTTACTAGCACGTAGTCGTAATTATATCATAATAATCATGGAAAACTTTTGTATCAAAGATGTCATGCTTGTATTTTCCTTTTATATACAGAAGTTCGCTACGATTCGCTTGAGTAACTGACGGATTGTCTAGGCGAGACCGGGGTTGATTTAGGACTGTTTTTGCCGAAGAAAATTTGACGATGTGTTATCACAGTTCGTGAAAAAGTTAATTTCCTATCAGAACGCATTCTTTTTTTTATAATAGAGATTCCTTCCCATTGCTGAATTTAGGATAAGAGAACGTTCGATAAAATGAGCTCTTACATTCAAACATGGAACAAACCCAGACGTATGTTTCTTATGACTTACGATATCATGCACCACGTCATAAGAAGTTCTTATTTTATTGAAGCCCTGCTTGCATCAGACAGTTTTTATCTCGGTATTTTGGCAAGATCACTAGGAAAAGTTCACAAGTTCAAAGCTGCTATATATATATAGAAAAAATTGTTTGTTTAGTGTTCGCGATCCATTGAGAGAACGATCAATGATTTTCACGATGTAACAATTCTGAGGAATCAAACTTTCGAAGCGTATCATTGCAATTCGTTTTTTGTCGTCAGGACAGTTGACGTTTCCAATAGCGATGCCGCGTTTATCGTCCCCGCCCGGTCCCGGGTTGGCCAGAAAGCACTGGCAGACCCCACATCGAAATTTTTTTGTAAATATTATAACCTAGTTCATCAGTACAACAGTACATCATGTCTTAGATGGCCATAATAAGTGAATGGGTACAATATGACAAGCTGCATTTATCTGATTCTGCGGAAACAAATAGTCGAAGTTGCAGTAACTCGCCGGCCGCTCATCCCATCTATCGTTGCCACAACTTTACATAGGAATAGGGCAATTTTATCAAGAAAAAAAGTATACTTCATATGCACAGACGAAAATTGATTGGTATATATTACTTTTCAGTTTCACACTTTTCTCCGAAATAATCATGCACCTAAACGTATTGCTATGGCAAATGATTTAGTGCGGCGCACCTAATTGAATAGTACAGGGTTAGGGTGAGCAATAGTGCTTCCTTTTAAAACCCACTTTCATGCTACTGGTTCTTCTAAGCCGCTATTGAACAAGTTTACGGCTGTTAAAAGGTTTTTCCAATACACTGTTTTAAACGGCGTTTTCTTGTTATCATGCGGAAACGCGGTAACTGGCAAATTACTATAAACGGTATCAATATACCTTATCTCCTAAGGACAAATATTGTATTTCTGGTATAAACGGATGAAGCTGTACATCGCGAAAGTGATAATCTAACTAAAACTGCTTTTGCCGCCTGACTAAAACAACGCAGTAACATAACGGATAGTGTCGCTTTGTTGGGTGTCCCAGAAATACTCAGCTGAGCGCTCCTAGCAAGCGGCGCGCTCCTTGAACTGGGCTGGTAGATGGTCGACGAGGGCGCTTGCCTTATGTTCATCTGCTTAAAATGCAAGAATGCATAAAATCATTAATAAGTTTTAAAAAATTATGCGTGTAAACGTGTGTAAATGTCTCATTGGTGATGGTGGTTGTTCGGTCCGTAATGGACAAAATTAGATCGGAAATTGTATCATTGCAACTCAACTGCGGCGATAATAACCAATAGTAAAGCTTTCTTTTTTTTTTCAAATAAGTATTCTGGGTAATATAATATCACCACATATTTACATTGTACAAAATTATAACAAAATACCATTATCCTGCGTATGAAGCGGTTTGTTACTGACATTTTCGATTATCACTAGTTACAATCGACTTGAAGCTAAGTACTCAGGTAGTAAGAAGGTTAGCTGGTCTTACACGGTGAAGGCCTTGATCGAGCCATAGGACGAAGCACTTAGCAGTGCAATTGTTGCAAAACACATCTTCCATAGGCGCGAGTGCAAGTGGATCTCTGATAAGAAAAAGTATAGAACAACTCGAAGAATGAGCGAGTGCATGCGGCAGTAAAAATCAAAATCAAGTCTGTCTTTAGAAATTTTACAAAGTACAAGTCTTTTCTGTGTTTAGCTTTTCATCTCATAGTGCGCGTTCAATATTGCCGCTCTGCTCGCTTCAGGCCAAGCTGGCCTTGCCGGAGGTGGTTTCGGGTACGTAGATGGACTCGAACATCGCGATCTCGGCTGCAACCGCCTGATTCACGCTCGTTCGTACACTTTTCTCACTGGCAAGCTCTTGCCCCTGTTGGAGTCGCTAAGTTCGCCGCTGCCCCAATTCTTGCTGCCGCTCCCATGGCCGCCTATGGAAATGCTCGATTCAGCCTTGCCCTTAGTCTTGGTCTTTGTATATGTACAAATTGGCTCGAAGAAAAAGTCTGGTATCGTTACTAGGCATTTGATCAGACAGCTGGCTCATGCCGGCACGAAACGAAGTCTGCCTCCGCCCAGATTCGGGCCTATACCACCACGTATCGTTCAAGTCTAGCAAACACACATCTTATCCGCTACGTCATCATGCGGACCCTCGTTAATTACGTATTCTTCTTTATTATAGTATATATTAATAATTACATAATATATTAATTACTTAAAATAATAATTACGTAAGAAGTTACGTTTTATCTAATCAGTTGAGTATACAACGTTAAACCACAAAATTTTTGTAACCTAATCTTTAGAACTACTTGAACCTTTTTCCTAACCTTATCAGCGAAACAAACAAAATTGTATTGACTGAATGGTCTGTGTCATTACATTCATGACAATAATATGGTCTCTGCAATCAAAGCTTCTTCCAATATCTGACAGATTTTTTTATCTTACCTTCTTCGCAAAATACATACTTATGTGTCTTGACCTTTCGAAACCGCAGAGGCTTCACTAATGCGTATATCTGTAACAAAGATATTTCTTTGTCGGCCTATGATTTGATCTACAAAGATCTGCTAGAGCTGATCCTACTGTCATACTTCTCCCAAATGATAAAGCATAGGTAACTTAAAAGGGTCGAAAGTGGCGTGTACTTTAGGAGGGAAGTGTCAGCACGCAATTCTTGGAAAACCCATGACGCTTCTCCTGTTGTGCTATGTATTGAATCTGTAATTTGGTTATTTTTTTTTTTTAGCTTTGACTCCAAAGGTTCCCAAACCTACAAAATTTAACCTTTCCTAGTTTTGTTGCCCATTGCTATAATATCTAAGTGTCATATATAAATCGCAATAACTTTATTACTGTACTGCTTGGCTCTTCTTGGTAAACACTTACGAGAAGTGTTATAGCGGTACATATTAGTCAATGCTGTTTATTTTAAGCCGTCCTCTAAGTAAAAACGTTTGTTAGTACTTCATTTTTCTTATCACTTATGAAGAGCAAAGCTTTTCTTCGATATGATTATCGAAAATTATCAACGATTTAAATTCAGCGATACGGCTTGCTCGAAATTAAGAGATATATTAAATCCAAGTTATTACATGTTACCGCTAAATACAGAGAGATATTTTTTATTACTACTTTTGCTTCTTTGTACATCTAAGGCACGCGACCATAAACGTTGGGCTACTTACTAAGTTTATTTCATGTATAGCACGTTCCCCTGGAGACAAAATACAGAATACGTTTAATTTCTGTGTTTTAAATAGGAATCTGATCGCAGGAAAACAGGAAATTTTTCGTTGAAAAAGTTCAAAGTACACGCCAGCGTCGAGCATCGCGTTAATGTATCCACTTCATTCTAACCACGGTATACTATTATGATACTCATATAATATACGTAGCAGCGTGCATGTTTCTGCTAGTACAAACGTTGTTGGCGTTATGACTATTATTATGACGTCGCTATGTATGGCACCCGAAGCTGATATGCTTCAGGTAACGGATTAATCGAGTCGGGGGCCTTTCCGCGTCACGTTACAATTGTCGTAGGACACAGTTGCCGTATATCGTCCAGGTGCGTTTTTAAAATCAGAGACGACAATGTACATATTTGATAAAGGTCCAAATCATTCACTTCGTTCTCGATCAGTAAATGGCCATGGT
Organism: Varroa jacobsoni; assembly: GCF_002532875.2. Lineage (NCBI taxonomy): Eukaryota > Metazoa > Arthropoda > Arachnida > Mesostigmata > Varroidae > Varroa > Varroa jacobsoni. The sequence continues at coordinate 6,807 of NW_019213374.1, forward strand.
AGGTGATGACAATGGTGTGGTCTAAGGAACGAACATCAGCACCCAACAGCCGAAAAGCTCACGTTCGCATTTTTCTGCTACGCCCATTTTCTGCTACTCAAATTGTCTATCTTATTGAAATTCGCGTTCGTTTCGTTTTTTGACTAAGGTATAGATAATAAATAAGAATAAAAAAAAAAAAAAATCAGGTAAAGGTAATGGTAAAAAGGTTCTCGTTCGTCTCTAAGGTTAGTATTTTTCATGTCATTTTAGCTGTCTTATTAATATTGTTGTTTTCGTTATTATTGCTATTATCACTATCTAAAATTGATCAGAACCGTTATTGCAATGCGAATAGAAATATGAACCAGTGCTGGGTTCTGGGTTTCTCTGACACTAAAAAAAAAAAGTCATTAATGTCTTACAAAAATTAGAGTTATTTCCAAGAATAAAATCCACGTCTGAAATGGCCAGTTGAATTGGCATGAAGCGAGGAGAACAAGTTTACTTTTAGTGAGCAAAATATCCAGCTACTAGCAACCTTCATAAAGTCAGTTTCGTTTAGTCTAGCCAATATGCATAGAAGAAAACAAAATATCGTACATACGTGCCGCTACAGTGAATACTACCTGCACGCTAAAAATCATTTTGCGTGTTTCGATATCTTACATTGTAGCAGGCTTACTCAAAAAACAATCATGCTCAAGCTCACGTTTAGGCTGTTTATATTGAACTGTTAGCATTGACGAGACAGACATGATCTAAGGACAGTGCCGCATTATCGAACGTATAGTACGTATCATGTATATATAATAAATAATATGTAGCAGTATGTATAATAATACCATGGCAGTTTCGAGGTTAGCCCTTCAAAGAGAACTTGTAGTCTGAAAGCATTAGTCCGGCAACTGCAAACAGCAAATAAGGTGCTTGTACGACGAAGCAGCTTAGAAGTTACACTAGATATATGATAGACCAGGTAAAACTTAATACGTTACTAGTCGCATCAAACATACAAACACGCTACTAACTGTCGACTAAGCTCATCTTTTTTGTACTACGGTTGATACAGAAGCTGTCCTATCACAGTAATCTTGACAGATTATGATCTGAGAAAACAAAAGGAAATGCCAGGGAGTAGAGTCACCTGTTACGTAAAGCTGTTTACCTCAGTATGATCGTTCAACTGCGTGCACACGAACACACGCCGGGACATAGAACATGTATTAAGTAAAAATAAATGTAAGAGGTAATTAACGGGATACATCATTAAGCTCTCACAAGCTACACTTTAATACGACCACGTGGGTGTGTGTGCCGTTACGAATTACAGTATTGTACGTTGCCAGAACGGTATATGATTTAAGTAAGGGTAGATCTTCTGTCTTCTCATGCAACGCACATACGCAAGGAAAGGGAGGCCGTTGTATCGACAACACGTAAACGGGCAATCAGTATAAATGGTGAAGAAGTGTCTGTTCCGAACAGTACGCTCTAGCAACTGCAACAAGCTGAAGTAATCATGTTCGCTGTACGTTATTGTTACAATTTTCATAGATGCATGAGCCATTGTGGTCAAATTTAGTTTTCTAACAAAATATGGACCAGACAGTGCATGTCTTGTTAGACAAACCTATTCTTATTTTTCAGCTTTTCGCCATTGTCGCTCTGGCCGCCACGGCCCAAGCTGGTATCTCGGGATACGGCCTCGGATACGGTGCTGGCCTCGGATACGGTGCTGGTCTCGGATATGGCGGTCTTGCCCATGGGGGCATCGTAGCTGCCGCTCCTGCTATTTTGGCTGCCCCTGCCATTACTAAGGTCGCTGCCGCCGCCCCGGTCGTTGCCACCTCGGCTATTACTACCCGCGCTGATTCGTACACTCCCCTTATCGGTAAGACCCTTGCCCCTATCGGACTTGCTAAAATCGCCGCTGCCCCAGTTCTCGCTGCCGCCCCATATGCCGCCTACGGACACGCTCGACTCGGTCTCGGCCTTGGTCTCGGTGGACTTTATGGAGCTCACGGATGGTGAGCAGGGGAAGATGAGGTTCATTGTATCGTTTTAAATAAATTAGTCGGTGTATAACTTGAATGTCTTTTTAATGGCTATATTTAATAGATTTTCTTTAATTATATTTAATAGATATATGTAATGCAACGAGCACATGTTCCTCTCGCCATGTTATATGGGCCCATCACCATCATTTCCGACGCGATATTCAAAAAGAGTTTACTTCAAATATGGGAATATGGCAATTGATAACTTTCCTGTGAAAAGCTCTAGCTATGTATTACACGAACATTTTCTTAGGAGATCGTTTCCAAGAAAAATGCTATCGAACTAAATCACCTGATGTTAGCGGGGTGCGCAAACACAAATCCACGCTACGCTCACCAGTCCATCCATTCCGCACGCGTTTCTAAGTGGAACATTTGTTAAGCCAACAACATTTATCTTTATTTATTGGAACTACTTCTTATACTAAGAAGTAGTTTTAGTGGTTACTGTTGAAAATAAGCTATTCATCGTCAGTGTAGAAGTTACGGCTAATGATAAAGGCATTCTAAACCCACTCGAACGTTAGGGTAGGACACGTCCTATCGAAACGTCGTTTCGACTGCGAAGATCAGCCTATCGTGTCCTTGTGACATGGATTTCCGTTCTAGCCATTGCAAGGCGCGATGTGAATTAAATGGTAACAGTCAAATGGTAAGGTACGTCGTCCTGCGACAGGACGTGCAGCGACCGTGCCATTGTCAGTTATTGAAAATAGCAAATATTGGAAGCTCAACATCTATATTGTCGAAGCCAGTGATATAAAAGGGTCTTCCTTCATAATCAGGACGATGGCTGTCCGATCGAGTGTCAGAGGCGCAAACTTATTTGAAGTAGTACAGTTTACGAAGCAGTGGGTGCCGTTAGACGTCAGCTAAACTCCGAAGATATTTGTAATCGAGCACGATTGCAACTTAACTGGGCCAAGCTACTAAAGATGTCTCCTTTGCGATGGGATAAGTTATATATGTACTTTAAAATAACGAACTTAGTTAAAAGTATCCTTTTTGTTTCGACTTCCGCGTTTCGTCTTCTGGTTCCAATTTCAGAGGGAATTGGCAGTTCGGATACTGACAACGTTCTTCCCAACGTACATTACGGTTACTATTTTTTTTTTATCTCATAGACCTTTTCGCTCGATATGTGAGGATGCTGAGCAATTAACAATCCATTTGCTGGCGTAGTACATACTTGCCTTCACTCAATGCGAACTGTACATGTTCACTTGCATATTTGGCGGTAGTTGTCGAACGTCTAACCACAAATCAGAGGACAGCAGTCACGTCAAATAGCGTCTGGGCTAGCTGAACGAGGTAAAATACATTTCTCCATTAGAAATCATTAAGCGGGAGCTCACACCTAGGAGGACAGATATTGGCGCTACTAGCAACGACAATGATCGAAACTACCTTCACGCTACCAAAGGTTTCACCCAAGCGGAAATTAATCTTCTGTGAACGACAAGTGGTTTGACATGATAATGCATATTTATGGAGGCGCGCTATAGGATTACGAAGATGCCCCGTATGAGAGCGGTATCTCTTGCTTGATTGAAACGGGGTGACAAAAAATTGTCCAATTTGAAGGAAACTCGAAGAAAGCTTGAAGTATTTTGAGTTCGACAGAGAATAGTTCTGAATGCCAGAAATATGAAACTCCAGGAACACCGCTCTCAAACAAACGGAGACAAATTGATAACTACACCCATAGCAGATTTAGAAACCCGCATTTTCGATACCGCACACAAATGATCCAGCTATCACGTGCCAGATTCAGAATACATCTCAATACGGGCTGTATCATTTTAGAACGTACAGAAGCAAGTTTATGCTTCAACATGGATGGAAACGCGATGTGGCAATGTAAGAAAGTTTACGCTCAATTTTATTTGCACCGAGCTAATGAACATGAACAGTAGAAGCCCTAGAGACGATGTTACGGTATTAAATAAATTGTATAGCTAAAATGTTGACTGTTCATAGACGTTCTTGGCCTAACAATTGCATGAATCAGCATTACTGCCTATACGCGCCAATGTACAAATCAAGTTTCAGACGTACTCGCAGTGGAAACGTCAGTTCAACGCTATATTTAGCTAATAAATGGGAACAAACTTGAGGTAAAATGTGTTATAGTGAATGTGATCTTTTCTCATTCGTCAGCAGCGTCTATTTTTCGCAGTCGGACCAATAAACAAGTCACCAGTTGATACATATACTAAGATCTCTCGACACCTATCCGCCCAAGAACATGGCCTATGGGGCCAATATTGAATATGTAGAAAAATGAATTTCTTTGGAACGAGCAATTTTTTGTCGTCTTGAATGAATCTTGTATAATTTTGGCGACATGACAGACTGCTTTATCTATTTTGGTGCTAGAAAAACTGGCAATAGGTCTTCAAGAGTAATCGTTCCCAAAGATCGATTAATGAAAGCCATAAAAATCTAGGTGTTAATTATAGTTATTCTTCCGGTCCCTACCAATTAGTCGTCAACGTATCGCGTGATTGAACTGTGGCCAAGCTGATTGTATCGCTTGAGATTTCATCGAGTCGTCGTGAGCTTCGTGTTGGTTAAAGGTCCGATTTCGGGCGTGTCCTAATTGTAAATCCACACAATAGTTTGTAATCAAACAAAAAAATACTTTCCATTACTGTTTGGACTGCTCAATATAGTATCTGTATACAATATAATAGTATATATAAAGTATCTAGCAGTAAGTGAAGAGTTTCTAACGTGAATGAGGCGGTATTTACACACATTAAATAAATGTCCGTATTATCTGTATTTTAATTTATAGCCAAAATTGCTTTGTGTCTAGCTTTTAAAAGTTCACCAAACTTCATAGTGGTTCAGTTACAAATCTATGCGTAGACGCATTTCGTGGTGGGAGCCGGCCGTTTGAAGTAATGTGTAACGGACCATGTACCCTATGCAAAACACGAAAGCATGGCAAAGAGGTACTGCAAAAGCTGTATATATCAGAATTTATGATATCCATATAATACATAATTGTCATATATATATCTACAAATGAATTATATTTTAAAGTACTGTCTAGAAAAAGGCCTATTTGACCGAACCTCATATGAAGACTTACCGGTTACCAAAACAATGGCATCTACTTAATTTATTTATATTTTACACAAATTCTAGGCTGTTTCGGCGATGGGGGGGGGGGTAACATGTTTGTCCGCAGAACGTAAAGACACGTAGTCGTCTAAGTTTGAATTCAGGCGTGAGCAGGCCGTTCTTGTGCAGGAGGAAGCGAGTCTTCCAAAGTAATGTCTAACAGCTTATATATGCCGAACATAAAACACAAAACAATTTTTTTAGTCACGTGTTATCAAGGTGCGTTTTCTTTTGTGGCACGAATGAAGAATCTTTGCGTTACTTACGACTCTCCGCGGAAGGGACTTCATAGCTTCATGGAGACGGGACGCTGACTGGTTCAGCGAAAGGAAGTGGCACTGGAAAGTCCTCGTCCGAATCCAAGGTCAGAAAAGCTATGCTTTGAGATCCAATGAAAAGCAAAAATTTCGCGTTCGGGCGCTTTCGAATAAACCTCAAATCCAATGATCAACTTAAGGTACTTACTTCTACACTAAATAGTAACTCTGTGAAATGAAATCTACGACTGCAGTGTACACTCATTAAGCTAATACATTAAGTACGACTTTTGACTAGCATTTAGGCATTGTTCCAAACGGGAATACTTTTACGTGATGTATAGTATGTCCACTATTATGACGGTCAATTCTAGTTGGCCTGTTCACGGCAAAGGAGTGTTGTACATATCATTCACGACGATGTGGTCTATCAAAGCCATAGCAGACCGAGCTGCCGGAATCAGAGATGAGCTCATCACGGGTGCGGGCCTTCTGTCGCCTGAGCAACACGTTGACTTAGAACGGTGACTTAGGAGTACTGCATAATATCTCGCGCGACATCCGAAACAAAGCTGAAAATACACTATAATCAGTAACCGATGTATGGCGGCGCATGCGCATAAAGTTCAATTAATCTTACCCTCAATAAATGAATCGGGCTACTTTTCGACGGTAATCTTCACGGCGATATAATTTATCACCACCTGTGCCCTTTTTCAAGGCACTAGCCCTAAGCAAGCTGCGATACATATATATATATATATATAACGACATTGTAGTGTTATATTAGACTTATTAAATATTTCTAATCTTATACTTATCTGTTGTTTATTAAACGAACTATAACTATTGCTTAGAAGCAATAATGTCCACGTATATGTTGCTGATGTTCATTGGAGCATCTTACTTCTCGCAAATATAATTATTGTGCTAATAAACATACTAGTAAATTCTCAAAAGAGAAAATAGGACAGCTGTAACTCTAATTTGAGTAAAACTGCATTTCCAGGCACCATCACATTTTACGGTCACCAAAATTTCATTATCTCGAAAATACTACGAAATATGAAAAATACGAACTTACTTTTCGACATCCTTGAAAGGGCACTAAACAACACTCCTATGCTGACAGCATTAATTCGAAAAAAGTAAATCTAAGATTATTTCTACAAGTAAAACCTGGCTGGTTATTACCTAGTTCCACGTTTACGTTCTAAGCATCTAGATCATCATAAGGACTCCCTCGAGACTTTTGGCGAGCTTCAATAGCAATGATGTGTTCTCGAAGTAGAAAACGCCGGTTATTACCAACCCCTTCGGCTTTTATTAATAGGGAATAAGGGCAGGCTAAGGACAAGGATCCACATGGCCATGAACCAGGCGCGTACGCGTCCCTCACGGCTGCACTGACGTCTCGAGCCACTTATGGCGGAGAACTGATTTTCTCTCAGGCATTTGCTTCCTGAATTACACACCAGCAAATGGCCTATGCCTTTCCCTATAAAGCTCCGCGTTTCGAGGCAGTGCCATTGTGGATTATCAATACGGCTCAGATAGTTTGCTTCGTTGCAACAACTTGAGTCGTCCACCGGATGCCGATGGATGAAAGCTGTGGAGTTACGGAATCGTATGGCAGGTCGATCGGCAAAAAAGTACAACGAAGGAAATCGAGGACGTGTACAGAATCGAACGCCTGGCAGTATCGATACCGTTGCTGATTGTGTAAATAGCGTTATGATTTAGAAGACATGAAACGCTTCGTGGATGGGAAATACGCAACACAGAACCTGTACCGATGAGCCGCTACAACTTATGGAAAATTGTGACCAAAGCGTTTATTTGTCTTTGTGGCTATGAAGTAAGAGTAAAACCGGTTCCTTGTAAGTTCGATTCAGATGAATGACCCAGATGGAATGGGTTACGCGAGCCGCCCAGTCAAAGAATTTGTCTAAATAAAATAAAGCATAACAGTAAAATTAATGTTTCTATCTGGCAGGGGGTGTTATCGATTTAAGATAATATTAGAGGTAGGTATAGCAAACTAGCGTAAGACATACTAAATAAATAAGATTATTTATTTATTTAACTTTTTTCATGAACGTTTAAAAATCCAAATCATCAATCAC